>NC_089231.1:2182500-2310000 GCF_963924675.1 Phocoena phocoena
GTAAAGATGGAATGTGAGTGAAATAGTTTGGACAATTTAAAGCTGTGAATAATACAACATGTTATCAATGAGAATAATGAGAAATATTTACATTTGAAAATTCTTGTCTATGGCTCTTTTACTCATCTAAGTAAAACAGAGCAGTTATAAGAAAATCCTTCTTCCCTTCCTTCCTTCCTTCCCTCCTTCCAGATTCAATGTGATGCTTGTCTAGTGGGAATTTTCAATCTAGGGTCATAACTCATTGAGTTGGGGAAACAGCTTCTACTTTCTTTCTTGAAAACCTATTAGGAAGATCCTGAATTACTCCTGTAATTTTCTTATCTCTTGTTCTTCATTTGCCATCTCTTTATCGTTTTATTCTATTTTCTTGGTGCTTTTTTCTAGCTTACCTTCCAAACATTCCACATGTTTTTTAGAAAGTTGTGGTTGTCATTTTCTAAATTCCAAGGACAGTGATGGTATGACTCTAACCCTTTCTCATAGCACCCAGTTCTTGTTTTATGGATACAGCATCTTTTTATTTCTCTGAGGCCGTTTGCTACAGTTTTTTACAAGTTTTCTTTCTGCTCCCCGACTTGTGTCTTCCTCCCTGAGGTTCCACCCTGTCTCTGTGCTTCAGGATGAAGCTTTCCAGACATCTGAGATCCTCACCTGCTGCAACTGTCAGCTCTGTGAACAAGGACAGGCCAGTTAGCCAGTGGATATATTACAACAGGATTCAATGGGACACTGGGATTTTCACTTTGGAAAACACAAGTGCCGTATCTACATACTTTTTAATGGGACAGTTACATTTCTTCAAAGAATTTTCCAACTCACTGCTTTGGTGTACGTGTGTGTGTGTGTGTGTGTGTGTGTGTGTGTGCGCGCGCAGAATTCCACTCTGCCAACAGGGATGGGGGAGAGGAGGGGCTGCAGATGCAGTGGTCCTCACACAGGTGTTCATTTCACCTCTGCTTCTTCCTCCTCAGCTCTTCTCTATGCCTGGTGTCTCCAAGTCCTGCAGGTCTGGTAGCAATATGTCCCAAAAAGGCCACTAAGGGGATGGATGAGATGATCCAGGAGTAACACCTCCTCACCACCTTACACACAGCAGGCACTCGGGGAAAGTGAGCTAGTTTTATGTTCAAAATGACTAGTACTGCTATTTTTAAGACCCTTGACTGAAGTGAGTAAGCTTCTAGGAAAAGAGATTTCCAGACTCACGACAGCTGTGGCAGGGGATTGTGTCCTGAGTGGAGGGCATCAGAAGCCATGGGTCGACGGAGGTTGCTTTCCAATCACAGCTGTGATTTTCTGACACACGCTGGAGGTGCTTCGGTTCCTTGAATTGCTCAAAAAACATCCTCTGGGCGTCACGTGCTTGAGATCCATGGTGTCCATCACGGACACCCGTAGATGGACCCTCTGTTACTTCTATGTGTTCTTTCCCAGGATGAGAAACTACAGAGATTATTGTTATTATTATTTAATACTATTTAATGAACTCCTGGGCAACACCATGTGGCCCAGGGAGTGGTTTAACAAATTAAAATTCATGAGAATTTCACTGATTTGTCTAAGATTTAAGACCCCCTGGGTCTGCAGATCTTACATTTTCTATAAATGCACAGAAGGATAAGAAAAATGTGTGCAACTTTTAATCACCTTCATAAAAGTTACTAATAATGACTAATGACCGATAGAATAGGATGTTTCCAGGTACAGTGACATTAACAAGGTGAGGAATGCTGGTCTGGCCCCTCCATTTGAAGTGAGACCATTTTCTAAACTCAACTCCAGTGTGAAATGCCTCTGGCTTTGTGGGACCTGCAGTCCCAAGACAGTGGTGGGCGTGTCACGGACAGGGGAGATTTCATCCCCTCCGTCACTGAAGGAGCGATAGTGACAGGTCCCATTCCTCCACAGGCTCTTAGAACTGTTGTACAATACTGTTGGTTGAGCAGTTCAGAACAAAATCTAACTTCTTAGTGCATAATAAAACTGCATTTTTAGAGCCATAGCAGGCAGCCACCTCTGTTCATCCAACACAAACATCCCCAGACCCAAAGGACCTTATTCTATTTTATTGTGTCTTTTACTCGCTCAGACCGTTTTCTAAAAGTCTGTACAAGGACACACGTAAATATGAGTGTGTACAGGAGAAAAAAGAACCGGCAGAAAGTCAACCCCTTCCTCAAAAAAGCGCCTCAGATTGCATTTTCTATTTGTGTTGCCTCACAGATACATTAATATTGAATATAAAATATAGCATATAATGATATTATTATATTACTTTTAATATGACTACATTAAGGGTTATCTTTTCATAGTCTTGCATTTATTTTGCATCACTTTTCTGTTGATTTTTTTCACCACTTGGGATGACTTCCAAACCCCCTAGAGAGACAGGCATTCAACGAAGTTAGGTGTGCTCCCTAGGCCCTGAGTGACAGAGCAATTTCTATAAAACTTTAGCGGAGAAGTATTTTAGGATAAGAGGAGGAGATGGCCGGCAGGAGGGCATTTCATCCGTCCACTGTCAGCGAGGGTGACTGACCCAGGAGGACGGGCTCCTTTGCTTGACTTACACGAGTTCCTGCAGCCTTGTTCGGGACTGCTCTTCCCCCAGCTGCCCAGCTCGGTGAAAGATGGATCCACAATTCAGAAAGTTCTGGGGCATTGCCCAGTTTCCAAAGCAAAACATTCAAAAAAAACACAAGAACAAAAAAGAAAAAGGAGAACGATGCAGGTTGGCAGCCCAGGCAACCCGGTGATAAAGCATGTGTTTCCAGAGGTGAACTGCTGTGTGGCTGTGTGTGGTTTCCTGGTGAAACTTGATGTTCACTTGTGAATCCCTTTAGGAATAAAGTTGTGAGACGCTGAGACAGAAATCTGCAGTAGCTGTAGTGATATTTCTGTGCTCATTTATTTATTTGCTCAGCAAACATTCACTGACCAGCGACCGCGTGCTTGGTTTACCCTCGACATTTTCACCTCTGATTTAATCTTACCCGCATCAGGGCTTCTAGGAGTTACCCGGCTGGTGACGGTCACAGGCCCTGTGTGTAGGAAGCTCTGATTCCACTGCAGGTTTTCTGATTCCAAAAATCCATTGTTCTTTCAATAGAAGATGGTTCTCCCCCAACACACTTGTACATTTCAAATTTAAAGTTCAGGGGCAGTAAAAGGAAAAAGATATGTAAAATCTTACTTCTTTCCAAATCACGTTTTATGTTTTCTTTCTGTTTCTTGTCTGGAATCATCTGTTAAGTAACGTGTTAGGGTAACATTCATCTTATCCTGGGCGAAAACTATGAACTGTTCAAAACATATAGTTGTCTTCTGCTAAGTTCTCATGAGATAAGCATGATTATGTGAAATTAAAAGCACTTGATGCCTAAAAAGCATTACGAAGTAAACTGGAAATGACCTTCCCAAGAAGAGCAAACTTTTCGAGAAACTCCCGATTTCATAATGGGCTTGTACTTATCGCTGAACTCAGGACACACAGGACAAGCCCTAAATACAAGTATAATTAGGGCTTTCCTTTACATCAGCCAGTGTTGAAAAGGCTGTTGAGGGCATCTTCCTCTAGGGCTGATTAAGTAAAAATTACGAAGGGAGGAACTTTCATGTTTTAGTATACATGTCAGTTACGTTCTAGATGCCAAGAAATAAAGCTAACAGAAATCCATATCTTCCAGCCTGAACCTGGAGGTTGTCAACTTCCGTCTTTATCTTATTGTGAAGGGAGATCACAGAACAGCTGACACTCCTGGTCTTGATATCACAGATGACAATTTGAACATGAAGGGATATAATTGCAGGTGTAACACACAAAATCTGGCTATGTTTCATGCTCATTTTGATCTCTGAGATTATAAGGCAATTCTGCCCTGCGACATAACACCTTATTTGGATTTTGCCATAAGATAAGCCTTAAACTTAAAGCATGTTTGCAGCCAAGTGCAGACTAGGGGGTGAATGGTACAAGACGACAAACAGGCTCTGTTAGGAATGATGGGCTACATGGCACGGCCTCGTGGAAGAGCCAGGCTGAATGGAGCCTTGGAGATGCACCACGTCCATTTCACAGATGGGGAAACAGAGGGTGGAGGGGTTGAGGGGAGGCAGTTTTCACCCAGCCAGTCTGCAGCGAGCTCCTTCTTCCAAGCCCAGGACTACTCACTGAGAACCCTTGGTTTCATCCATAATACTATTATTCTGATTAGAAACGTAAAAATAAAAAGGAAAAGGGAAATAAAACACAGACTAAAGTGTTTTTGCCGAGAACGTGACGGGTCGTATCTCATCACCAAGTTCATTATAACTGTTGTGATTTACACGGCGCATAGCCCTTCCTCAGACGACATGTTCCTGCAGGCGGGACTTTTTAACAGAATTTACCTTCGAAATTCAGGAAATTCATGATGGTAGAATGCACACTTGTCTTCTGAATCTAAGTATTTTGAGCAAAAGTGGACGTGAATGGAGAAGGATATTCTTGTTCTTGTGTGTTTAACATACTGGGTGAGTGTCAATGTCAAGAGAAAACAGAAGTTATTGGAAGCATGGAGTTAAATTATGTATTTTATGTAAAGAAAAGGAAGTTAAACAGAGAGTTAAATATAAGTACACGTAGCACGCCACAGGAGATTTCCTAATCCCTGTGTTTTGGAAACGTTGCTCCCGGGTTTGGGCAGCACAGGAAGGATGCCGCCAGGGTCAGCCTTCCCGTCTGGCTTTGCTCCTGGTTTCCATGCTCAGCACCTCATGTCCCTTGGGAACCACGTGAGCTGGGAGTCACTGAAGCGTGGACAAAAAGGCCATTCAAGGTGTTTTCTGAAATAGACTCATCTTTCTGGACTCCTTAGTGCTGGCTCTTTGAACGTTATTGCATCTTGGGGTCACAGGACATCAGAACTGGACAGCCCCACCGGGATCAGTTAGTTCTTTCTCACTTTGGAGAAGATTCTGAGGTCCAGATGGCTATGCCAGCCGCCGAACTTCACACTTTATCACAGAAACTGGCAGAGGGTTTCTAACCTGCCGAGGTCAGGAAGGGCTGCTCAGTGAAAACGTCACGTTTCTTTAGATACCTGTGTAGTAGAATAGGATCCAAGGACGTAACAAACAGAGTTTAAAGTATTTTCATAGATAAAAGCAGTTCTGGAGGAGGCTGTTGAATTTCAAGAGGTAAATAGACCTTGGGTCACCAGCACCCACAAGTCGGACTGGAGATTAAGAGGGGGATTCAAGGTGGGCCTTCGACCTAAGTTTTGAGGAGCAGATGAACGAGGTATCGACACAAGTGGAAGACAAGTTCATAACTTGAGTGCTTTAACTGTACGTCAATTTTTTACATGTTAAGTCAATAAAAATTGAAATGGTATTATTGTTAAACTAAATAATAGTAAAAATCCCTTGCAGTGTGCACCCACTGAGACGGCCACTTATATTTACTTTCTCATTTAATCCTTTCTTTATAGATAAGAAGATTGGAGTTTATTACATTTGTACTTGATATTGGCAGTTACTTGGAAACTGACATTTATATCTAATTTTTAAATCCTATATTTTTTTCTCTCTCTCTTTTTTTTTTTTTTTGTGGTACGTGGGCCTCTCACTGTTGTGGCCTCTCCCATTGCGGAGCACAGGCTCCGGAAGCGCAGGCTCAGCGGCCATGGCTTACGGGCCCAGCCGCTCCGCGGCATGTGGGATCTTCCCGGACCGGGGCACAAACCCGCGTCCCCTGCATCGACAGGCGGACTCTCAACCACTGTGCCACCAGGGAAGCCCTCTCTCTCTCTTTTTTTAAACTGAAGTCTAGTTGATTTACAATGTTGTGTTAGTTTCAGGTGTACAGCAAAGTGATCCAGTTATACATACATATATATATATTCTTTTTCAGATTCTTTTCACTTATAGATCATTACAGGATATTGAGCAGAGCTCCCTGTGCTGTACAGCAGGTCCTTGTTGTTTATCTATTTTATACATAGTAGTGTGTATCTGTTAATCCCAAACTCCTAATTTATCCCCTCCCTTCCCCTTTGGAAACCATAAGTTTGTTTTCTGTCTGTGAGTCTGTTTCTATTTAGTAAATAAGTTCACTTGTACCACTTTTTTAGATTCCACATGTAAGCAATATCGTATGCTCTTTGTCTTGCTCTGTCTGACTGACTTCACTTAAGTATGATCATCTCCAGGTCCATCTGTGTTGCTGCAAACGGCTCAGTTCATTCTTTTTCATGGCTGAGTAGTACTCCACCGTATACATGGACCACACCTTATGAGTTTAGTGCTACCCACACAAGACAGCACTGGTTTTCAGAAGTCTCCAGTTAAATCAGAGACTCAGCACTGAAGTCGAGGTCATCAGGGCTCCCCAACGTGTGTGCACTGGGACCACCACGTGGCGTGGTGCCCAGAGCAAAGCACTCGTCAGAGGTGCCCTGGCAGCAAGCGTCTCATCGGTGTTGTAACCGGTGGCTCTCTCGGTTCCGTACGTATACCTTCCTCCGGTGATACATCTGCCTCCTCGGGGATGATTGCACAGTCTTTGTACGAAACTTTTTTTTTTCCAAGTGAGCAGATACAGGCCTCAGGACTGCATTTGCATTGCAATGTACTTCCTGCTACAATGAAAACCATTCTGCACTGGGTTCAGTGTCCTCCTGACAACAGCCACTGTGGGGCTCCAGGAGAGCTGCCCCAAAACACCCCCCTCACACACTGGCCTTCCCAAGTCATGCTGAGGATCTGGAATCTCCACTACTTCTGTCTTTTACTACAAAGGTGCCACCTCTGCAGAAACCCTAACCTCTTGGCATTTGCCAAAGCCTTAGTGTATGCCAACATGTTTATTCTGCAGGATCTTGAGATCTGCACCTCCCAGACCTCACCACATTACAAGTAGGTTAAGAAGACAAGACTGGGGCTTCCCTGATGGCACAGTGGTTAAGAATCTGCCTGCCAAGGCAGGGGACACAGGTTCAAGCCCTGGTCCGGAAAGATCCCACATGCCACGTAGCAAATGAGCCCGTGCGCCACAACTACTGATCTTGTGCTCTAGACCCTGCATGCCACAACTACTGAGCCCACGAGCCACAACTACTGAAGCCTGCGTGCCTAGACACCATGCTCCGCAACAAGAGAAGCCACTGCAATAAGAAGCCCATGCACCACAACCAAGAGTAACCCCTGCTTGCCACAACTAGAGAAAGCCCACGTGCAGCAACAAAGACCCAATGCAGCCAAAAATAAATGAATAAAAATAAATTTTTTTAAAAAAAAGAAGACAAGATCGACACTCACAAATTTACAACAATCTGTAAATAGGAGTGACATGTAGCAGGCAGGTAGCGAACGTGCAGAGAACTGTGTCCGCAAGTACGGGGCTCATAACAAGTTAACCCTTTTGGAAAATTCAGCTTTGGGGAAAGTCCAAAGCTGGGGGCTTTCCTGATGACATGGGAGAGATTAGGCGAGGGTCTAAATTAAGGATGTAAAACAATAAAAAAAAGTCTGTTTAGGTGAACAGTTGTTTAACTTGCAAACAAAGTGCACCTTTATTGGATAGACGCTCTGCCCACACCATGGTTTCCTCCCTCCCATCTTGGAACGAATTTGAACATCCAGGAATAGGGTCAATGGCTGAGATTCATCTATGAACTTTAGAAATCCCCGGTTTGGTTTCTTCATTTATTTCAACAAATATTATGGAATCAAACATTTCCCAGAACTGCCCAAGCGCCAGGCTCTTCCTGGACCTGCACAGGGAAGGGCAGATCCGGGCAGAATCTCTCACCAGAATGACACCAAGGCACACGCTCCACAGGAACAGAGGGCTAACCCATCTCTCTCTCTTTGTGACCTTGATCCCTCGTGTTTCCCACAACATCTTTTCATTGGTCCAGGGTGACCCCTGACTGCTTCTTCTATCACTACTGCTCTTCAAACCAATTTTCAGGAAATAGCTTGGTCTCAGTAATTTCAGCCCTGTCTCCTTGAAATAAATACCTATATTTTCCAAAGACATCTATAGACACTTAGGGTTCCAGAGCAGTCTTCCTCATGAGTCACATGCCACTCATCAAGCTGAATCTAGTCTTGGAGATTCACAAGCGAGAATGAACTAACGCACAGAGTCTATTCGTAAGCATCCCATTTTTACCAGCAGGTATTTTACTCACCCATATGGACAGGATGCTATCTTGGAGGCTGGATGGACACCATCAAACAGATGCCGCCTGCTTACCAAAACCATCACCAAAGATGCTTAGATGCAAGGGGATGGTGAGGAAGGAGTTTAACTCGCATGCAAATGCATTCAGATTCCATTCCATCTAATGCGCCTGGAACATAACCAGATCACTTAGAAGAGTGAGCTCTTTGTCTTTCTTCAGAAAGAGGAATCAATGCTACTATGTCCTGCATTCAACTGTTTCTCCCATTGACTGCACAGAGACTGGTATTCTCTGGAAGAGTTTCCATAGAAAATTTGAACAAATTCACCGAAGCACCTGCTTTCTCACTTCTCCGTTGAAGCGTCACCATTCCAGAGCGTTTGAAGTTAATCATTTTAGTCCCCCCAGTCTGCACCACACATGGTTCTCAAAGCTCGAGTCACATGCAGACTTGACAGAAGCTCGGGCCAGTTTCCACCCTCACAGCGCACGCAGCGGGTGTGGCTCAGAGATGTGGGTCACACTGGGGGTGCCAGGGGCCAGGCCATGACAGTCAAGACAGGTTTCCTGAGGCTGTCTGATGCCGAGAGCACAATGAGAGGGCCGGCTGGCCAGCAGGAACCCTGAGTCCTCAGGAGCCAGCCCTGCTCCCCGGCATCTTGGCAAGAGTCTGGGTTCTAAACAGAAATTCACATGCTTGGAGACCTTCTCCTTTCTCTTCCTGAAGCTGTACATTCTGCTTTGTTGACTGTTGTTTTACACCTGCTCATTCTAAAAAATGAGAAGTCATCCCTCCTCTCTTCTGAGCTGCCCTAATGTCACCCCAGCAAAGCAGTAGGAATTCTCATCAGAGCCCAGGAAACGCACCCAGAGACCAAGGCCGATCAGCCCAGACCCTCACGTACGATACACGTAAGTAACGGAGGATCAGTGGGTCTATGAAGAAAATTAGTGGGATAAGAGAGGAACGGAGTGTGGGCATACAGACACACACAAAAAATGTACAGAGCGAATGAGCGAAACAAATTTTTAAAATCTAAATAGTTTAATTTGTATTCTGACAGCAAGTTAAGAAGACTTCATATCCATCAAACACCAGCAAGTTTTCACAAAAAAGAAGCCCTCAGATATCTTGGATCTTGATAGTTATGGTGATTTTGCTTTCTTCTTTATGATTTCTGGTATTTTTAAAATTCTGTTGTATACAAGCAGCCCTTTCCTATCAGAAAACGGTATATATTTTATTACATTGAATAATACGTCAAAACAGAAACTCTTGGGTTTGGTAAAACTTCAGAGAGCATCAAGGTCTGCAGGTAACAGAATTTATCCAAGTATTTTACATTTTACATGCTAATATGGGCCATATAACTTACTTACCATCGTTAGGACATTTTGCTAATTCAGGGCAGTGTATTTGTTTCCTAGGGCTGCCGGAAGAGAGGAGTACAGACTGGGTGTCCTGAACCACAGAATGTATTTTCCCAGAGCTCTGAAGGCTGGAATTCTCAGTTCAAGTGTCAGCTTGAACTTCAAGTGTCAGAGGGATGTATTCCCTCTGAGGCTGTGGGGCGTCTGTTCCAGCCTCTCTCCCTGGCTTAGCCTCTTCACGCCGTCTTCCCTCTGTACCTGTCTGTCTCTATCCACATTTCCCCTTCTAATAAGGACACTAATGATCCTGATTGGGGCCGCCCCAGTGACCTCATTTTAACTTGATTACCTCTGTAAAGACCTTATCTCAAAATGAGGTCACATTCTACAGTATTGGGAGCCAGGCCTCCAACATACCTTTCTGGAGGAACACAGTTCAACCCAAAACAGGCATATGGAAACTTTCATAGACATTTCAAGCAAGTAAGAGTAGTTATTATGAAATACCAGTTCAATAATTAGCTACATGACATATTTTCGTTCTATTTCTTTCTGTTTTTCTCCATTCGTAACGCTAAAGTGTTGTTAGCATTATTTCCCCAGTGTAGCCGTTATAAAGCAGTGGCTGGAGATTCACCCTAAGCATGTCTTTGTGGCTGGTGTGAGGAGAGAAGGACGTTTACCAAAGACAGGCACATAAGAAGAGAAATATTTACAGTGTGTTAAGGCATCGGCCGTTTCAGGATTCACCAAAGAACAGTTGGGAATGATTTATTGTGGACACACTTTAATTTCGTGTACCGAAAAGCACATTAGGACTTTTGCAGACGGTTTCTCAGGTTCTAAGGAATCAGTGATTTGTTATTGATTTATCCACTAGATAAAGAGGATTGTTACTGCAAAACTCCACAGCACCAAGAACTCCAAGGACAAGAGGAGAAGCACGGAGAATTAATGATGGATAGCTGTTGAGACAAATATGAACATTTCCCTGAATCTTCAGTATTTGGTCACATTTCCTTAAAGTTGTCTTATAAAATCTCAGACACACACTGGCTTACATTATTTTGTCTACACAGCATGTAGTTCATTTATGGAACTGTTCTCTCCTTTGCAACCATGAGGTTCTCTTGGGGGCAGGGGCTCATACCAACCTTCTCCACGGAAAAGAGAAGACCGCATAATTGGGCAAATTTTAGCTTTTATTCCATCACACTCCAGCCCCAACCCAAAAAAAGGCCCAAGGCAGAAATACTCCGCACTCTACGTCTAACCATCTGCCCTCTGCTCCTGAGTGTTCCGAGGCCCGGCCACCTGAGCAGATACAGCGGCCTTTCTAGCACAGCTGGTTTGATTTGGGTCCCCCTCCTAAAATTAGTTTCACTCTAAGACAATTTCTTTCCATGAACCCTTTTTGGTGTGCTCTACTCTAGCATAGCCAAAAGTAACACAAATGCCTCCTTGACTCATAACGACAACCCATCAGGAAAAGGATGTAAATTTTCTAAAGAAAGAAAGTGCAAAGTGTTCCCTGGCCATAAGCTTTTTCCTCATTTTCCAAAGAGCCTTGGAAAAAAGTCCTTTGCCCTGTGGGTGATTTAGGCAGATTTGTTCTACCACGACATAACTAATTAGATAGTAGATCAGCTGAGCAAAGCCATCATCCTTCATAAAACATTGATGAAATTCCAATGAATCTGGTTTGTCTGAATGCATGGTCACATGGCCTCTGTGTGTGGGAAGCTGCCTCTCTCAGGGGATGCTTGGCTGTGGTCCTCTGCCTTCTCCCCTCGTTTTCTCCTTAAGAACATGGCAGGGCTACAGCACACATCACACCCACTACCGCATGGATAAAATGCTGATGAAACGTGGGATGTAGGTACGAGCTGAGAGATCTGGGGTTTGCCATCGACTAAGTCTTAGAAGCACCCCATATCCTAAATTATCACACTCCGAGTTGTCTTAGATTGATGGCTGGTTCTCCTGGAGGATCCTGGTGCAACTGTGACCTAAGCGAGGACTCAGGATATAGCTGTGCTCCTTGGCCCCTGTGAACCATTGTTTTCTGCCCCCGTAACAGTAATTTCAGCCACGTAAACAATGAAGTCAGATGTGTCCAGGGTGCATTTGCATAGACTTACTTTTGCTTCATAAACAATAAAACACGATGCTTTGTCGGTGCCAAGGGTGAGACACAGAGATACATCTGGTCAGTGTCTACTTATAATAACCTGCTATTTAAAAATGAATCCTGTTAACATACTTCACTGGCCCAAATAATTCTCAAGGAAAAACTGAATGTTAACATTAAAAGACAATACTGAAGGCCCTAAAGCAGCATCTCCAGGACTAGTCCTGGATAAAGACAGTTAATTATGCTCACAGATATTTATTACCTGAAAGTGTCTAAATAAAATGTAGCTCTTAAACTATTATCCAAGTAAGCCCAATGATTTTAACTGGTTCTTTTTACTCTGTATTGATAATCTGTAAAGAAAAACATACATAAGCACAATTTCTCAAAACACAAACCAATACTAACAAACATAATTCCTAAATGTAAAGAACATCCTGAAAACTAATGATGAACTCATTTTCTCAGCCAATGTGACCTTCACGAGAAGATCGCTTTTAAAGAGCGTTCACCAATGACAGTACAAAACTTTGGAGTTTTTTTCTTGTTTTTTGTTTTTGGGGGTTTTTTTTAAATGAAAATTAAATGGTTTGTCCGCTAAAGAATCAACAGGAAAATCCTTTCACACACCTGCATAAAAAATTAACCTTAACAAATAAAACCAAGATGCAAATTGTTTATCGTTGCTTATCTCTTTGATGACTGTATATTTATTCAGATGTGAATTACTACTTGAAATAAAAGGGTTCCTGAGATCCAAACAGAATTAAAAATGAATGCTTCTATAGAGAGACAATGAAGAAGCAACCGAAAAATGAATGTTTACTTTTAATGTTTTACTTTGCTATTTTCCTTAAAAGAAAATCTATATAAATTTATATTGTTTGCACTCTGCTGGTCTCTGATAGTTGGAAAACAGCTGTTCTACCGCACTGGTCTTTGAATGGCTGGATGGCAAAAGACTCAATAATCTGTCGCAGCCCAGGTTAAGTGATGGAATTCATTTAAATGCCCCAGAAGTAATCATCCACAAAGAGTACATTATTTCTCTTTTATGAATTTTCAAACCTAATACTGATGGGTGGCATGCAATTAAACCTGATCAATATGTAATTTAGGTAGGCTGACATGTTTTCAAATTCTCAGAATATAGATTCTTTCAATATTGCAAGAGCTCAGTGAAATACTTAGCCGTTATCAAATAGGCAGTTGGTACAGTACAAAAAAAATTAATAAGTTTAGCCAGAAGATACACAGAGAAGTAATTAGACTTGGAGACTCTAATTTTTGAACAGAAACCATAACTGGGAAATTAAGAATGTGCTTGATACTGGCTGCTCTGACTTTCTCTCTGTCTCTCTTCCAAACAGGAGGCTAGAAAGAGAAGAGCCATCTGCAGGATTTGACCAAATACCACCTTAGTAATTTTCACGTGCCAATACTTCCATAATTAGAAGACTGTGAAAGCTGTATTACAATGGGAAACAATTCCATACACGTTATTCACAAAGCTTTATTTTACCCAGAATCAAACTGAGACCAAGAAAAAAGAAAAAAAAAGAAAGAAAGAAAGGGCCCAGGGAGGGGGGATTACCATAATGACCCTTTGTGTTAAAGCTAATAAACACGGGGTGGGACACTGGCTTGTGACCTTCGGGGTGAAGGGTGCCTCTCGCTAGGATTACTAATTAGCCTGCTGTCATCGACACAGTAAGAATTACACTTGAGTTCCTATGATTTGACAGGATTCCATTTTAAATTTCATGCCTGAGGTCTTGAAGTGCTCTCTCACCCTTTACATTTGCATATCCTATGCGACCGGGCAGAGACACACAGGCCTGTAGGTTGTGAAGCTGTTGAGAGAAAGACACGCTTTGGCCGCCCTGCGGGGGGCCCCCCAGTTTGTCCACACATGTGCTCAGAGTCCTGTTTTCACACCCACGTTTCCTCTCACGCTCTCTGTCTATCCTCTGGTGTCCTGGTGTCCTCTGGACTTCAACCGATTTGTCCAATGTTTATTTCATGCTAAGAAATCTGTTATTCTTCTTTGCGAGTGTGATGGGTTTAAAGGAGGTACCCCCGGCCTGGGGGATAATCCCCCCTCCCCTCGTTTCTTGCTCCTTTTAGGACCCGTCCACCTCCCGCCCACTGTGTGTGAGGGCATCTCACCAGTGCATTCCACTGCTAAGCTGGGCAGTCAGAGGGCTTCTTCCCCACCATCGGAAGCCAAGTGGCTCTGACTCGAAAGAAGCAGGAAGTTGTAGGTGACCTTCATCACGTGACTGTCCTGACTCTCTCCCCTGCAGGAGTCACATGGCCCAGCCCTGGCCTTGGGCAACATTAACAAAGATCAGGTCACTTGGGCTGGGCACCGCTGGATAACAGTCCAGAAATATGCCATCAGGTGGGATGGTGTCTGTAGCACCAGTAAATAAGAGGCTCCTTTCAGGAAGTGCTGGGAAACGGGCTTGGATGTGTGTCCTTTCACACATTTGAAAGGTGTCTTGAAAAGCTAAGATTCTCCTTCTGAAATTTTAAAATCGATTTTTTACTACTGTGAAAAAGTAAAGGCAATAATATGAGTTAGCCTGTACCTACCAAACACATTTAATTAAAATTCCACTTTGACACTGGAGGAGGGAGTTCGTACTGGGACACTCTAGGTGACATTAGCCATTATCAAACATAAACTTTGCATATTCACTCCGGTTATGTTTTATATTATTGTTCAGTAAAATGTTACAGGTATATTTAAATCACGTTCCCCCTTGATATCCCGCACCCTCTGCCCAGAGATAATAATTACTCTGAAGTTGGGGACGTCCTTGTCTAGTAAGGACATTACGATGGCTTTTGCTTTGTTGACCGGAAAGCTGGCAGAGGGAGGTCACGGTAACAGCAGGAGAGCCAAGCGGGGCTGCATGTGGGACCAGCCAGAGGCAGGCGGGAAGAGGCGTCTTCATCTTCTTCCAGCAGAGTCCAGAGGATCGTCAGGGACATTAGTAATAAAAGAAAAAACACCTCTAAAACACGGGACTTGAGGGACAGTTCCAGAAGCACTTTGGTCCTGAAGACAAGGTTGGCCTTGCCAGGGGTGTGGGCGTTGAGAAGCTGCTACAGGATTTCACGGGGACAGGCCAGCCGCCCGTCGGGACACAGACTTAACGGTCTCGCTGAGACACCAGGGTCAGACTCGCACAGCTGAGCTCTGCCGTCCAGGGCTGGACAAACGACTCATTCCAGAGTGGCGCCTTCTGAAGGCACAGGCTCGGGGAAATCTCAAGAAGGGAACACGAAATAGGGCACCGGCACAGTGATGCACTTTTGCTTTCACACACACACATCTCTGAGCGCCCGCATGAACATCGTGTGGGACGTGAGAGCATCATTTCAAACGCCACACCTTTTCAGGGGCTGGTTCCTTTCTGTAACATTCCTTGTAGAGACAATCTTGTGTGCTGTTACTAACACGTTCATCAACAATCCATTCTAACGAAATCGGAGATTTCTATCAACGTGTCAGAGTTACTGAAATATGTAGGTGTATGTCAACATTGAAACATTAAAAGAAAAAAATCACTTCAGTTCCTAAAAATATTCCCATTTGAGCTCAAAAGACTGTATATGCAGAAACCAGCAAATACTTTGTAAAGCTCTGGTTTCCACCTCCTATTTCACCCACGTGAACTCCAGGGCAAGAAATTAAGAAGAGCAAAGTCACAACTTCCCAAGTATGTGAGTAAACAAAGGGGCCTTTGTGATTCATCCCCACAGCCTCCAATAAGTCTTTTTTTTTTTCTCAAACTGCTAACGTGTTATCTTGACGGTGTCATTTAGAAGCGCCTGAAGTGATGTGAAGGCTCAGGCTCTCTCTGAGCTATTTGCTGGTCACTGGGACAGAAATGACAAAGGATTCTGTCCATTAGTTTTTCAATACGTGCTCAATAGTAGTAGGAAATTGATGGTGTGTCTGTGGCACCACACTGAAGAAACTTATGATGCGGACAATAACACTTTCAATAAAAGGGCTTTTGATTTTCTATGTGTCAAACTGTTTTAATATTAGGGCATTTCTAGGTCAATGAAGGGTTAATGTAGCCTCGTAAATCATATCTAAACAAGGGCCCTAAGCTTTTCCTGCGGAGAAAGTAGTCTGTTTAGGTCGCAAAAAGCATCAACAAAAATCACAAAGTGGTGGATAGCTAAAGCGATGCTCGCCCACGTTTATGTCACAGCCCCCAAACAGACACGGACACGGCACACTAAAGAGAATGAATAATAGGTGCGTTAGAAAATAATGATTCTCTGTTATGTCAATGGCAGTGAAAGGGTGTGGCCTGCTGCGGGCTCGGTCCCCAAACTTGAAAGGCGTCTGGATTTGTTTGGGTGGAAATTCAGAGCAGATGTGAATGTTGCCGTGAGCTGTGCGATGTTCCTGTTGAAAGCCATCTTCTTGTGTCATTTACAACCCCTCCCCTTCCCCCCCCCCCCCCCCCCCCCCCCCCCCCCCCCCCCGTTAACGGGGCTTCTATTCCTTCACCTCTGCGATAGAATTTCAACAATTCCACGGGGTGGTTAATCTCTGGGTAGGAATAAATAATGACCGCTCCAACCAGCTTATACCCTACGTGTAACACTGCAGCCAAGCTCAATAAGCCACATTGATTGTAAGGCTGTACGTCCAAGCGCCACCCTGACAAAGCCACACTGTTGCTGTGATTTCTAAGTTCCTTCTTGTCTGAAAACCTCCAGAAAGGGGGTCAAATTGTTAAGTTTTCAACTCACTGAAAAAAAAAAGATCCTTTCACCACCCTTATGGGTCAGTGCAATTAAAAAAGATGACAAATTCAATATGATTTAATGAAGAACAGAAAGGCGGAAGTGAAAGAACCCATTTCTCACTCCGCTTGTGCTTTTAGTCTCAACGAGCCACGTATATTAGACCTTGCTTCGAGATGGTTTTCAGGGGCAAAAGGTCTTTTAAATACACTTTTCAGGAGGAAGGTCATGGGCAACCGTGGGCGCCAGAATCTGAAGAGGCTGCCAAGAAACACAGGCTCATCTTCTGTCACAGCAGGAAGGTCCCCTCCCCAGTGGAATCATGCAAAGCAAAACTCCAGAGACGCCAAAACAAAACACAACTTCGAGAGCCACGCAAACTTGGATGCGATTTGTCACGTAAAATCTGCAAATCCTGCAATATTCGGCGCTCGCGTGTGAAACAAATGGGCTTCCGGGAGGGCTGGCTGCATTGACGATCCCGGCAGAGAGCAATTTTCTGTCGTTTAATGAAGGATGGAGAGAGTGCTTGATAAAGTATCTGCTCATTACAAGTTTGTTTTTGTGTGTGTGTCTGGATGGCCGGCAGAGAAAATGTGCGTGTGTTGATGAAATGGCAATCTCCCCAGTTCAATCTTCTTAGACAAGTTCGAATTGTTAAAAGCAATCTTATTTTATTGTGAATTCATTTGGACAGTACTGCACGAAGCATCAGCTGCACTAGCGGCCTGTTGGTATTTCTTTTGAGCTAAAATAACACAAAAATATTGTATTTGTTACAGGCTTTCAGGCTTGCTTTCAACTCTGTGTGTATCATAAAAATTATATATATACTATATTTGCATATATATATAATATGCTTGTAAATACATATATATGCATTTAATTTTAGAAAGATTTATAAAAGATCCAAGTATTTTAAACTCTACCCAGTCATAAATACATATGAAATGTGTTTAATAGCCATAGAAGTTCTATTCTAATATTCTATATTAAAATACATAATATAATGATGGGCTGTATTATCCCAATAATGGTTATATATACTTTTTGTCATCTATTTACAAAATGTAATTGAGGCCATGAGACTAGAAAGCAACTTACCAAATTCAGATATATAAAAAATGAATTTGAACACTTTTTAGTTAGATCAGATTTCGAGAAATCAGTTGGATGAAATAAAAATAGTTAATAGTTTATAAAAGTTGAATACTAAATTCTTTTAGCTTAATGAATTTGAAACCACAGAAAAGGACCAGATATTTCTTCTTGTAATAACTAAAATATTAAGAAAACAGGGCTGCAAGGAGACTGTGTACTGAGCAAAGCATCAGGAATTTCTTCTTTTTTTATTAAAGCATAGTTAATTTACAATGTTGTGTTAGTTTCAGGTGTACAGCAAAGTGATTCAGATATAGATAGATAGATAGATGATAGATAGATAGATAGATAGATATAGATAGATAGATAGTTATAGATAGATAGAGATAGATAGATAGATAGATAGATAGATAGATGATAGACAGATAGATATAGATAGATAGATAGATAGATATAGATAGATAGATAGATATCCTTTTTCAGATTCTTTTCCATTATAGGTTATTACAAGATATTGAGTAGAGTTTCCTGTGCTGTACAGTAGGTTCTTGTTGTTTACCTATTTTGTATACAGTAGCATGTATAAGTTAAGAGGTACTTGATGAGGTTATCAAGAAGATACAAAGAAGATACAATGAAACACACACACACAGATTCTGGGATAACGTAGGTACTATCCTATGTGAGTTCACATATGAATAACACATGATGAGAACCTCCTGGCTTGTGAAGCCCTGACTTATCTCAAAGGCAGGCGGGGCCTCTGTCACTGAGCTTCTCTTCTCCTACATACACCGGGTCCAGGATGAAGGGCATTGCTGGCTTCCTTATTCCGCAGTAAGCCTCTCTCTTGGCAACTGCTTCAGGCTCAGTCCTTTTCTATATCCTGCTTTTCTCTTTACATTTAAAACCGAGTTCACAATGTTGTGGTTGCTGTCATCATCCTTCAAAAATGAGCCAACATCTCAAACGAGGATGCCCGTCTTCTGAGTGTTACGGCAGAGAGGTTTGCCTGCGGCCATGGCAACTTGCAGCTACTTCCCATTTTAAGGAATAAACTGGAAGTGATGGAGACCCTGGCCCAAGCACTGCTTTGACTGCTGGAAATGGAAAGTTCTGACCAACGTTTATACAATATATCAGGAGTCTTTATACCCACACAAGGAGGGTTTTGTTTGGCCTACATAAAGTTTTAAAAAATCAGTTAACACTTAAAAATTGGGGTATTCTTATATGGACTTATGGATGCCATTTTCGTATATGGACTTACGAATGTCATCACCTTCTCTTGAAAATTTTGCAGGTCTGGCAGTGGTGGATTCCTTCTCACACAGCCACCGTCTGCTAGAGCTCCTCCGTCAGAGCTGCTCCCAGGCTCCCAGACTCAGCCCTGCCACTTCATCACGTCCCTATCTGCACTCAGGGCGTTTGAGCTAGGACCCAGAGACACGTCACTCCTGGGCTCTGAAGGAGTGTTTTCTGTAGCAACAAGAAGACGGATGGCAAACACAAAGAGAAAACTCCGTTTTCCGATGCAAGTACTCTGTTTATTAATTTTATTGTATTATCTTTGAACACCCTTTATTTCCCATGATGAGAAGGGATTGGAGGATCTTAATCAATCACGTGTTTGTGTATTAATTCCCATCTCTACGCATAGTATCAGGGCACACAAAACGATAGAACACCTAAAATGATTAAGCCCTCAGATAGGAATTTAACAAAATGTATCATAAGCTTTTGAAAACTAGAATGTGTACCTTAGAAATATTTTAAGCCCATAATAAAAATTACCTGTGTCTTCTCAAAAGGTTAATGATTATTTCATCATGAACTTCAATACCACATATTCTGACTTACATATTTTTATGAATGATTATTTTAACACATTTATTGTTTGTTTTTTTAAAGCACTGTCAGGTGTTTTCAGTGTTCAGAAATGGAAAAGGTTAGATGTTAGCCACGAAGGAGTCTGCATATAAAGGGGGGAAGAGTTGGACAGGTGCACAAATGATGTGAAACCAAGGGATGAAGGTGGCTGAGGAGTAAGAGCTCTGTGGAGCCGCTGGCTTGACCGTGTGGAATGTCTCAGCTGGGTGAAGACATCACTGTCCAGAGAGCATACTCTCCTGTAATGGCCAGCTACACTTCAAAATGCCTAAAATAACCCAAAGTCATTGCTGTTTTATAGAGGTGATTTTAATCTTAAAGGACAAAGATGCTTCCTTTTGAATGTGCGGTATCAGAGGAGCCTTGTGTCTGTTTGCTGTAGGCTTTTCATCCCAGAAGGAACACAGCGTAGGGCTCTCCCCACTCTGGCCAGCTGTGCCCTTAGTTTTGTAAGCATCCCCCCTCATCTGCTCACCCCAGAGCATCCCAGGCATGGGGGACCCTTGGCCTTTCCTGCCTTGCTGGCCCGCGCCAGCGAGACAGGGAACATCACAAAGGCAGATCTAAGTGAGCACCTGGAAGAAAAACTCATTCCATCCCAAATGCATGATCAAACCACTGTAACATCGCAGAATTTCTATCCTCCTAAGATACGGGTTCGTTTATTCCCTGGGAATGAATTCAGAAGATAAAAACCTCAGCTTGCGATGATAAGTATGATTTAGCAAATTGCCTCCGAATAGCGTGAAAGAGCATTTCTTTCCCCAAATCACACAATTTGGTTCCTGACCATAAACACTTGATGTGTTTGACTGACTGGTAAAAACGAATGTGGTATTTAGTTAGTATTTTCATTATAAGACGTCATTAAGGTTGGCATCTTTATTTCAAAAATGGGACATTTTAATAATAAAATTCCAAGGTACATTTAAAATAATCATTTAATAATAAAATATTAATTATTGAAAATAATTAATATTTTAATAATAAAAATTAAATAATAAAAACAAAGATGTTACGAAATGTAAATATGGAGGAAAGCTTCCCAGATAAAATAATTACAAGCACTAAATAAAAAATACTCAAACGTTAAAATTACACGAGGTGTATTATTACAAAAACTAATTTTCAGTGTATTCTGCGTAACACTTATCGTTCACAAGTGAAGGAAGTGGGTAAGAATCTACACAGAGAGGAGAGAGAAGAGGCAGTGATATAACTGCCTGAGATTTCTCAGGGCAGGACAGAGATTTCAACCTCAGCCTGTGATACTCAAAAGCCTTTACAATTAATCAGGACAACCCACCACCTCCACATAATGAAAAAACATTATAAATAATCTATTGGGGGGGAAAATGAGCAGTTTCAGTAATAAGAAGAAAATAGTAATAGAAAAAAATATAATTTGCACTAGACCAAAATCATGAAGTTGTCTCAAACTCAGGTATAAAATCAAAAAAAAGCAATTTTCTAAAAGACTGTATTTTAAATGTATCAAAGGAATATTTTAAAGTCTGGGGCCATTTGAAATGTAGACTCTGTTTGGATTCTAGAATCAAAAACTCTTGCTTGATTTCAAGCCCAGATGGAGAGCATTATATTCTCAATATAATCAGTTTTCTCTGAACAGGAAAATGTGTAGGTCAGTTCCATAGCAAGAAGAAGCCTCCTGGATCAGGGCCGGGAGAACCGACTTGTGGTCCTGATTCATTCATTATCTCTATTTAGGTTGAACTTAGCCCTTTGCCACCGGAGACTTCTGGGCAGTGAAATGGGGAGAGGGAATTCAGCGGTGCTGGTCCCCTGAGCTGGGCTCACGGCCAGGGGTCTCAGGGACCACCCAGAATGGGTGCTACCTGGCTGTTTTACACATCAAATGCTATTCCAAGCGTGAGCTTTGCTCCTAGATACATCTTGACCACCTCTGCTCTAGAAGATGAAGAACGTCCTGTCCTGACATAACACACTACACACTCCAACTCTTGTCTTTCCAGTAACTGAACGTTCACAGAGGTCGTTATGGTTCCCTGACCAGTGACACGGTGGGGACAGCCGGGCTGAGTTCCAGGCCATTTTCTCCTGTAAAACCCACTCCCTAGAAGCAAATGTGCACATGCCGGTTTCTCTAAAAGTATGATTTTACAGATAATTTCTGTAATCTTATGGATGCAAAGAAATTTTGTTGTTTTTTGGTGACTATGTAGAAAGGATAGAATGGGAGAGTTGTGACTTAATGTGTCCTTAGTTTAAAAGCTTTCAAAGTAACTTGATCCTTCCAAAAATACATACTTGTTTTTTTAAACGTGAAATTTGTTTCAACCACAGAAATTTATGAACATCGTAAGATTTTTAGAGAGAATTTTTTATTCTCACTGGGTATAAGAGTAATAAAATAACGAGGGGGTGAAATTTATAGTAAAAATATCAGGTCTTTGAAGGCAAAGGTTGTGTTTTCCATCCCTGTAACTTTCATGATCTTATTTATGTTAGAAGTTCCAACCCCTAGATGTTATTTAGTTACTGAATCCTGATAACAGTGATAAATATGGCTAGAAGAACGGAGCCACAAAAGAGGCATAATGTACATAACTCATGGAAAACTGTTTTTGTTTAAAAGGTTCTCATTTTATATATTTACAATTTATTTATTACGAAAGTTACATATACGCTTTATTTTAATCATAAACAAACAGTGACTGCATTTTGTTTGTTTGTTTTGTGGTACGCGGGCCTCCCACTGTTGTGGCCTCTCCCGTTGCGGAGCACAGGCTCCGGACGCGCAGGCTCAGCGGCCATGGCTCACGGGCCCAGCCGCTCCGCGGCATGAGGGATCTTCCCGGACCGGAACACGAACCCGCGTCCCCTGCATCGGCAGGCGGACTCTCAACCACTGCACCACCAGCGAAGCCCAGTGACTGTGTTTATAAAATGGCTCGAGACTTTCCAGGAATGACTGGCCACCCCCTAGTCCAGGTGTAGGAGTTTGTAGCCCCGCCACTCCCTGGACCAGCCTTCGCGACCCTAGTGACCTTGCTGCTCCCAGAGACTCCGCCCCTCCCCAGGCCTCCACACGAGCAGCAGCCAGGGGACCACGCCCCAAACCTCCCAGACAGCCATGTGATGTCGCTCCCTCTCAGGAGCTCTAACTAGAGATTATCATACTAAGCGAAGTAAGTCAGACAGAGAAAGACAGATACCATATGATACCACTTATAGGTGGAATCTAAAATACGACAGGGCTTCCCTGGTGGCGCCGTGGTTGAGAGTCTGCCTGCCGATGCAGGGGACACGGGTTCGTGCCCCGGTCCGGGAAGATCCCACATGCCGCGTACCGGCTGGGCCCGTGAGCCATGGCCGCTGAGCCTGCGCGTCCGGAGCCTGTGCTCCGCAACGGGAGAGGCCACAACAGCGGGAGGCTCACGTACGGCAAAATAAAGAAATAAAAAATAAAATACGACAGAAATCAACATATCTACGAAACAGAAAGAGACTCAGAGACGTAGTGAACAGACTTGTGGTTGCCAAGGTGGGGTGAGGGAGGGAAGGCCTGGGGCTCTGGGGATAGCAGATGTAAACTAGTATATACAGGATGGATAAACAGCAAGGTCCTACTGTACAGCACAGGGAACTATATTCAATAGCCTGGGATAAACCATCATGGAGAAGAATACAAAGAAAAGAACACGCACATGTGTAGAGCTGAATCACTTTGCCGTACAGCAGTAATGGACACAGCATTGTAAATCAACTATACTTCAATTAAAAAAGGAGAGAAAGAAACACAGAGGTGACACCTTAAACAACCGAATATGGAAATAGGCAAAGGGCCCCCGAGAGCAGCCCTAAGGAGCCCCTTGGCCAGTGTGCCTGGTGAGGAGGGGTCCTTACAAAACAGAGACTCATGCAGCAGGAACCGGTAAGGGAAGAGGGGGAGAGGGTGGGGAGGAGAGGCCGTGCCTTGCACTCCATCTGGTGACTTTTAATGAGCACCTATTTCCTGCTATATTGTGGGAGTTTCCCGACAAGTTCAAACTGACGGTGAGCCCACGGTGTAGCGCATTGCTGTCTGGCAGTGAAGAGCTGACATCAGCAGGTGCAGGGGATCTGGATGACGTGTGCCGTGCCCACGTCACAGGGAGTAGGTTCTGGGGTGTGGCTGGGAGTCCTGAGTCAGGGACGCCTTCCCTGCAGACGTGACTTTGGAGCACAGAGCTGAAAAAGGGAGGGGGACACAGGGCCCAGCCGGGGGAGCAGCGTCCCTGGCTGGGGAGCACAGCACCTGAAGGAAGGAAGATGGGGGGGTGCGGAAGCCGGGCTGTGTGGATGAGGCAGCACGTGCAGAGGGCTAGGGGAGCCGGGGACTCCAGGGAGTGCGCCCAGCAGACGGGCCGCCACCCACCCCGGGAGGTGGGGATGGCCAGGGAGCCCGCCTGCGCCCTGGCCCCATGGTACCCTGTTCCCACGCTGACGGCAGAGTCTCCATGAAGCCCCACTGCACAGCCCTGTGCTACCACAGTTCTTTAGCTGCAGGTAGAAGCAATAAATCGGTCAGGATGAAGGAAGCTGAGCCTGCCCCTGTGGAACGGCGCGAGGTGAAAGTGACCAAGGTGACATTCAGTGTGCCGGTTCTGGGCACACCCTTAAATATTCAAGACTTGGCCCAACAAGGACATCCTAACTTCATAATACAGACTTTTGCATACAGCAGGCGTAACCCAAAGTGCACACACTAACCAAATTCAGGAAAGCACTGTCTGTCCCTCAGCAGAGGATCAAAATTATATGCCTTCACAATAGTTAAGTATTAACTAGGTTTTATAGATGCAGAAGAAGTCCTCCCAAATCACCATCACTCACACTTCCAGGAGCCTGTGGTCATGGTGGGCATCCTCCCCAGCGTCATCCTCGCAGGGAAGCGTGAAGGATCTTACAATTCTTTTCTCTAGAAACCTTTCCCAGGAATGTTGAGTCGGCAGGTGGAGAAGGCTTGGCCACCTTCCCTCCTCTGTCTCCTGCTGGGTTTCCCTCTTGACTTTGGAATTTTCACCTGGGGATACATCACTGGGCTGTGTTTGTCACCATGATCAGGGCTTCTGGGCTCTGGAATCCCATGTTACTTTGTTGATCAGGACTCCGGAGGTACTCTTCGGTGTTATTTACTTTTACCTGAAAAGAAACACCCATTATTTCTAAATACCAAAAAAGGAAATCACGCATAAAATTAAAATAATTTTTCCAACGCCAGCTAAGTGAGGTTTCTTTCACACGAAACTTGGGGAATACGTGTGAGACAATGAGTCATTTTCTGTACTTGCAGATCAGGCTGTTCATTTATAATAATTCATCATCCCAAATCCCCCCACAGTTTGCTAGGAAATGTGTTACAGCGACAAATAGATCCTACTGAGTTCGAGTTGTTATTTGGCAGTAAGAGCCTCTACATAAGTGGTATTTTCAGAATTTTCTGGGCGACTCCGGCATGACGTCCTGTCTTTATAGATTGCCCACTTTTGCAGTTTCTTGGTTATACACAGAGATATAGTGTGCCTTTGCTGTAATTATGCTTCCTTAAAACACAGAAATGAAAACATCCTATGACATTTTCTGAGAGGTATCTTCCACAAAATTTTCTGGTTTCTTTTGCCAATATCTGTGGATCAGCTCATCCATTTCTGATGACGTGATCTCACAAACAGGTGATAAAACATTCTCTAACTCCTTCCCCTCCCCCCAAAATAAGACAACAAAGAAAATAACTCCCATCCCATGACATGACCCATGCAAGAAACTAACCGGAGGCTGTGGACAGCACACACCCACGGCTGTGGCTTTCCTGGTGTAAATACCAATCTGATCAGAATATCGTATATTATCGGATTTCTAATTTTCTGTGAAAAGACCAGGCTATGTCGAGCAGCCTTTAGCAAGCTGTCACAGATGAGACCAATGAGCACATCCCGACTTCACACACGGTTGCCAAGGATACGCTGCCAAGGGACCAGGGTCAGGAGTCAAACTGACCAATATTGAGTAAATTGCATTGGTTCGAATGATTCCCCCTGAGCTAGTCATGATACGGCACATAGTTAGGTCTGCAGACAGAGAAATACTCCGCGGGAAGATCGGCAGAGAGCTGCCTTGGCGATCGGTACCCGCGTGTGGGCTTGTGTGGTTTGTGTGTGTGTGCGTGAGACATACAAATACATACACAGAGGCTAACAGGACAGAATAAGTCTGTAAAACAGCAACAAGGGTTTGTATCTGTCTCCACATCTTTCTAGCTGAAACTAAACCAGCGCTATTGCACCAAGCTGTGCAAAAGAGACTCCATACACGTGTTACTGAAAAAAAATGCTTTGCTGTATTTTTTCTTTTTTGATTTTTCCCACCATGATATCATGTTTTTGCCTCAAAGCACAGCATGATTTCAGAGTATAAGAAAACTGGAGAAATATTTTATATATATATATATATATATATATATATGTACATACATACATAAAATCTTCAGGTTTATTTTATGTAATAGCCTTTACAAACTGTCTCAAATATATGACAATTAAAGAGTGAATTATCAGGGACTTCCCTGGTGGTCCAGTGGTTAAGACTCTGTGATTCCAATGCAGGGGGCCCCGGTTCTACCCCTGGTCAGGAAACTAAGACCACATGCCATGTGGCACAGCCAAAAAGAGTTTTTTAAATGTGAAATTTTGAAAAAAAAACTGGATTATCAGATTTCAGAAGCAACATAAGGCTTAGAAACGAAAAATTAAGGGGTTCAGTGGTAGTCTTCTTTCAAAACATTCTTCTCACCATTGAAATTTATACTTTTCCAAAAGTAATCAATGCTTCCATCCCCACTGTAGCCTTTCCATTGTTAAGTCGGCTCCGGTTCTCCAGGACTTAACTTCTTTTCTTCTCTTTGCTCCATCATCACTGGGTCTTTTCACATTGATGGTCATCGTTCCATTATAACTTAGGAATTAAAAATCACACATTTGAATAACTAACAGTAAAAAAAAAAAAAAAAGAAAGTGGAATGGCAAGAGATGGAAAGCATGCTGTCCTGGTCCTATAACTCAGAGGAAGATGGATGAAAACGAAGTCCCCAAAGTTTCCCAGCCTGGACCAAGTCCACCAGGACCCCTGTGCTCACCCAGACCCTTCCTTACAGGGCTGGCCACCAACATAAAAGCTACGCTCAGTCTTCCCACCTACACCTGTTACCGTGAATACATCGCCAAACTCAAGTGGAAAGAAGAGGCTGCTATTAATAATTGCCCAATAAATTGACTTTGCTTTTCTTTAGGTTAAAAATTTAGGATTCTACTAACTTTAATTCCAAGTTGAGCAAAGAGGTCATGGAAAACAGACCAAACAGAAGTAAAAGGTCAATTCTGATGGATCTCTTCTCTTCCCATTTAAATGCCATTTAAGACAACTTGAAAATACTATAAAAAAGCAGATAGATAATCTCAGAGAAAAAGGGCTTCCTCCTCTTTAATCACCCTTTCTCACGAATGTGGGTTCTCCTGAAATGACTTGAATCACATTTTCTGTACCTTGTTAACACTTACGCCTGTGGCTTAAAGAATGTTCTCTCCTGTCTTTATTATGACATACATGTGGGGTGTGTTTGTGTATGAATAAAAAGAGGCAGCATGACAGAACATTCTACAGTATTTTGATATGTATCTAAGCGAGTTTATTTCTTTAAAAATTTCTCTGGTCCCATTTTTAAGTTGGAAAGCTGTCAAAATTGGCTGCTTTAAGGAAAAGAGGGGAGTTTGGATATTTATATTTTAATGAATCGGGTGTAATGCTCTTTCTAAATCTGAAGAAAAGAAACAAACATGGCCAGTGCATTTCTAGATAGATGGTTGAGAAAAGAATCATTGTAATTCTGAAGTAGTACCTTTATAAAAATGCTGAGTTTTGTCTCCGTTCAATTGGGATACTGACCAGAGGAAGGCTGGAGACAAGATAATTAAGTTTCCTTTACTAATTTAGTTCTTTGTAGCATCTCCCGGCAATCTTTTTTAAGTGCCTACCCCCGAGTTGTGTCACCTTTTATGTTGGACCGTCTGCCAAGGTGAGAGATGCTATCCTGGGAATCCTCAGGGAAGGGCCCCTTCCACTGCCTCCCGAAAGGGTGCTGCTGAGGTATGCTTTATTTCACACATGTCCTGCAAGCTACACTAATTACGCTGTGATTTCAGGATTGGTTTCAATAGAGCAGTGATTTATGAAGAAGATGCTAGAGAAAGTCTATAGCAAATAATAGAAAGGAAAATTAACAAATCACAGCTCTTTTCACATGGCGAGAGAAAATTCTTTGTAAGGTGAACTATTTAAAACACAATTAGGTCCTTCACGCCTAGGCAGCAGGAAATACTGTCTTAGAGCGGCAGTGAGCTCACTTGTCACTCGAGACTGAAGCTGACAAAAGAGCGTGCAGCCTGCACTGGCTCCTCTACAAGATGCTACAGCTTCCGTCCTGCTCACCTTGCTTCCACAGACCCCGCCCCCAGGTGCGCCCTCCTGCTCGCAAAGATGAGCTTCCTGCAGTGGACCTTGACCTTTCATATCGAAGAATATCCAGGAGCAAGGGAGAGTGGGGACTGAAGGATGCCTTGGACGCACCCTTTCGGAAATGAAGGCATCTAATAGTATTTTTTAAAGTCTTTGGGGAAAATATCTTGTAGGTATTTTGACCCTGGAAACGCTTTACTCCGATGACCTTCTCTCTTGGGCTTCTGCACCCCCTGGTCATTCCCTGTTGCCGCTACGGTCTCCCCCGGGAGTTACCTTTTCTTCGTCTGCACCTTCTTGGTGAGCGGTATCACCCAGCCTCGGGCTCTGAACCAGATCTACAGCCCAGCAATCCCAGATCGGTGTTGCCAGCCCTGACCTTGTCCTCAGAGAGAAAGGAAACAAAAATGTTCAGCGTTTTTGTTGAGGAGGTGATGGCACCCTGTACACCTTTCTTGGGGTTGCACCCATGCAAACGTCCCCCTCATCTACTCCCCAGCAGCCCCGACTTCTCACACGCCCGGAAACCCTTCTCCAAGGGCCATTACATTCCTGTCTCTAACTTACACGCTGGTCTAAGTCAATGGCCATTTCCAGGCTACCTCAGCTTTCTCCAAAAAAAAAAGATAGAGATGGGAAGATTAGGAACGTACAGTGTAGAGTTAGTATTTCAGTGTTCCTTACTGCCTGCAAGACAACTCCATCTGGATAGCCGTCTAAAGGCTGAGGCTCTGAAGCATGTCCCAAACAAATTTTAATTTCTACTAAACAAACCATCATAGAAAAATGAAATTTTTCTCTGTAAAATATTTATCATATTATGATAATGAAAATTACAAATAACTTTAAATCTCCAAGAATAAATAGCTAAAAATTATAGTAAACACATATCATGGAATATTATGAGATTATATATATATATATATATATATATATATGATTTAAATTTCTACAGAGAAAAGTTATTTATACAACACAAGTTTATTCGATCCCTTCTAGGTGTCAACTGTTGTGTTAGGTCATACATAGAAAATTATGTCTGCCACCAACAATTATACAATATTTAATAATGAATGTATTAGAAATGGTAAAACTGGTGGTTATTGTTTAGAAGCTATCATTATGCTTCATGGTCAATTTTAATTCCTTGTTTCTGCTTTGTTATAAATTGTAGATCATTTAAAATGAAACCAAAAAAAATCTGAAACTCATGTGTCCCTCCCTCAAAAGCATTCCTAATCCTATTCTCTTCCCCTCTTTATTACTGGTTAATGGCTTATCAATAAGAATATTGAGTCTGTCTCCTTTCCCTTCATTGAAATTTGCTTCTAAGTGGTCCCTGAATTACGTCTGCTCCTTTTTGAAACCTCCCTAGCTGCCCTAAGCATCACCTAGACCTGCATCTCTGTACAACTGCAGTCACTCCTCAACCGGTTCTCCTGTTTCCAACTCCCCTCACCTCAAGTCCACCCGTTACATCACTGCTACGTAATCCTTCCACGCGGAGGAGTGCCAGCCATGCTCTGCCTGGGAACCCCGGGGCTTCTTTCTTGTCTACAGAATGTAGTTTACAGGCCTCCCAGGACCGCCGAACAATTCCCCACTTCTCTGCATTACCCTACTTGTATTTCTTTAGCTCGAGTGGTTTCCTCTGACGTCTGTCAACAGCACACAACTCTCTTGTCTAAAAGTTCACTCTCCCCATCAAGTCACCCATAACCTTTCACATGAGGTTAAGTCAGCTTTGTTTCTACCTCCGTCGTCAGGGACATCATCACCGCAGCTCAGGAACAAGCACACGTGACGTCTCTTTTATTTAGTTGTCAGCTCGTAAGGTTTGTGCTTCTGCTCTAGCTTCACGTCACGGGTGTCCTAGGATGGACCCAGGGGTGGTTATCAGTGACGGGTCTCTTTCTTCTCCCTCTTCAGACCCCCGCCCTCGCTTGCCCACTCACCTTGTGCCCACAGAGGCTGACCGCATGGGCTCCATTCAAGGTGCCACTGGTTCTCCAGTGGGGGTCAGCAGATGGAGACCCCAGGAGCGGGGGTGTCCCTCAGCTCCCTTCTGGGGGAAGCAAGGCAGCTGAACCCACCACGGGAAACCATGGCCCCTGCAGAAGGAGCATCTCCCCACTACTCTCCGTACGGGTCTCAGGAGCGCTTCCTTTACTTGACTCTCAGTCCTAGAAGCTCTCCCTGCACCCCTCCTGTAAATCCGGCCTCCAAGTAGCATCCCGGGCCCTTCCCACCAGCCCATTCCTGTGAGTGGCCCCAAACTATCCTATTTAATGAGCCACGTGTTTCCAGCAGGAACCACAAGTTATAAGGTTCCAGCGCATTCTAAGAGGTGGTCCATTCTGCTGGTCGGGGAGGGGCGTGGTGGACGGTGGGTGAGGGGTATAAGGAAGGATTCAGAGGCCAGGGCGTTGGCAGGCACGCTTCAGATGGGTATTTTTAGAAGGTGTCATTATCACTTTAACTGAAAGACTCTGGATTGCCAGGGTGTCATATGTATCGATATTCAAATATAAAGGCAAGAATTCCAGTCTTCCATAGATCAATAGTAATTATTTTAGGATAGTTGGACACATTGATTTATCCGCATCTCTGACCCCTTCCACTAACACAAGTGAGCAGGCTCTGGGCGCTGGCTTCTCACAACACGCAGGGCCTTTCTTTACGAGCTTGGTGCGGTCCAGCCGCGGCCGGTACCTGACCACTTGCCCTCAGCCTCTATTCGTTGAGGTGTAGGGTTTGATCTCACTGTTGCTCATGGCCACCCTGGTGAACGCAGGAGGGAGGATGTAGGCACGACAGTTTATTTAATTGAACAGAATTCATAGCATAGGACACAGAGCCGCCTACTCTGTTATCTGTTCATGTATAAAATCTGTTGCCACTTAAAATAGTTGTTCGGGAGTCTTCCAGAACTGCGAGACTAACACTTAGTGGGAGCTTTGAAGGAGGGACAGAGACGTCTGTGTATGTGGCTGTCACAATGGTAGAACTGGGTTCATGTAACCCGAAGAGGAAGCCATTTGCTTCATAAAAGTTGAATTCATTGAGCATAATTTATTCCATATTGATAGAGATCAGTGTCCAATAAAAAACAGATCCAGACTCAGCAAGGAGAGCCTGTTTGGAGGGATTACTGCCAGGGGAGTGAAGGGACGATGCCCATGGGGGCGGCTGTGGCAGAGGTCCCCGCCTCTGCGACTGTTCTGACCATGAGGTCTCCTAGCATCTTAAGGGTCAGTTGAAGGGTCTTCTCGTCCAGGGAGGACAGAGAAGGCTGGGGACCCGGGCGTGACGAGGGTAGATGTGCAGGAGTGGCCGGAGGGCAAAGGAAGCCCCAAGACTATTTCCTCCTGAGGCCAGTCCATCCTCAGGAGGGGCCGTCGGCTGGCTCAGGGTCTGGGGGAGGGCTTGATAAATCAGTGGGGACCAGTGGTTCAGTGTATCATTGATGAGGCACAGAATGGGACTTCAGAGGGCCTGTAATGAACCCGCTCATTCAAACCTAAGGCAAAATTTTGTTGTCCTTTTTCTCAACTATGAGAGCTGATATTTTCAGAATAGAAAATGGAGAAATATAATGAGATGCCCTTTTTTCTTAAAATTATTTAGGTCGTAATCCAGTTAGAGAAAAAGAATGTCCTTTAGAGGCTCCAACTCATTTTGAGACACTAACTTTGGGATCCGGCAGATCTGAGTTTGCATTTCTGCCAAACCCGAGGAGCTGTGTGGCCGTGGCTGGGTGGCTTCCCTTCGTGCGTCTATTTCCTCATCTGTAAAATGGGAATAATTATAGCCACTGTCCCAGAGAGCCGCTGGAAAGCTGAAATGAGATTGTTTCTGAAAAACATCATCACAGTGTCTGGTTTACACTTAGAAGTGTTCAATAAGTGGAAACTCACCCCGTAATTAATAACAGCAATGGTCATAAAATTGCAATGTTCCTTCCACCGTCCCCCTGCAAAGACAAGAAAGCACAACATTTAAATATTAACTAAATAAAATAAATATATACTACACAGCTAAATAAAATAGTATACAAATATGATATCATCAGTACAAGGTAAGTCACTCGAAAGATCTCGACCTTTTCTTTCTTAGGGTCATGCTTTGAGATTGAATGGTTATAACTGTTAAAATCACACCAATCCCTCAGGTCACATATCTTCTTGTTACATGTTCCCCCAGGACAGTATTTTCAAGAATACGTTGAAACCAAAGCAAAACGAAGGGAACCATAAATAAAAATAATACAACATAAGGTTTTTCCATATAATACCAGTTTCTAACTTTAGTGAGGAAACACCACATTCAGGCTGAAAAGTCAGTTAGGTACACTTCTACTCCTATTGCCAGTGGAAATGAAACATTGGAAACGGTAGAAAACCCAAGATGCAAAGGCGTTTTCCTCGTTAGATGTGCACTGACTCTTCCATGCAGTGTAGCGCTACCCCTGTAACTGTATCCTTATTACAGGAGGTGATGAGGCCTTAAACTGGGGAAAATTTAAAGACTTTAGTATTTTATTGGTGTAACTTTCCAAAATGATTGCTGAGGAAGCTATTAAATGGATAATTCATCAGAACAATAGAGTATGGAAATGGTGGGATTAAAAGTAACCCTTGTCCCTAAAAACGATCTCCCCCATTTTCACACTTGCTGGTGTTCCCTTTCCCCAGTTAAAGATTCGCTCTCTCACTTCCCCAACCTGTGTGCTGTCTCAAGACCTCACATCTTTCTACATGCTGTGCTCTCTTAACCAAGCGCCTTTCACTTTGTCCAGCTAGTGAAGCTGCCCGCCACTTCTCTGAGAAGCCTGACCTCGCCTTCCGGGCCAGACGGACATCTTAGATGGCCGACCCTGCCCTGGAACAGGCAGCACTTCTCTGTTTTTGTCGACCGTGGTGGAGTCCCACCATGGTCCCAGCATGTGGCTCCCACGTTCTGGGTGAGGAGCTCTGTAAAGAGAAAGGCTCATCTTGTCTCTGTTGCTAGAGGACTTAACATCATGCCCAGCGAATGGCAGGAACTCCGTCCGTGTCTGTGGTAGTGCGTTTATTTCAATGTTTTGATGGTAAAAAGTCCAACTCTAGACTGTAAGTCAAAGGTCAAAACTAGAGGACCCAGTATCCCTATGTGAAGAGGAGCTTTATTCTCTTAGAAGCATCTTCGGAGGAAACGGTTGTGGGCAAGGAAGGACCACTGCCGGCCGCCACGTGGGACGTGGTGGTGGGCTTCTGGGGAGCAGAGCTTCGGCAGCTGGAGCCAGGTCTGGGCAGGTGAAGGTACGGGATGAACGTCCCTCTTCCTACTCGGGACGTGTATGCCATCCCCAAGACCGTGGGACCACCTGGAGGTCTCTTCCATGAGATTTGGTGATAATAGAATGAGGGGGGCGTGATGTTTCCCGTGATGAACGTAAGGAGACTGAAGCGGAAACAGGGAAGAGTGTGTTCCACGAGGTCAGAGACAAACGCAATTGAGAAAGTGGGGCGGACAGCCTTGGAGACTCAGAGGTGGAGAAAACATGGCGGGGGGGGGGGTCTGTGAGATCATGAGTACTTAATGCAGCGCTTTTTTTTTAATGGGATAAATGGGTGGAGACGAACGTGGTCACCATGTTCACGCTGGTTACGAGAAGCTACAGGTACATTATGTAAAAAGAAAACAGAAGGTTTCCCACCATGCGAAAAGGGAGCATTCATAACACCATGACTACTTTGAGAAAACAGAGGGAGATTTAACATGTCAAAAAATAAGAAGGTGAAAATCAAAGGAGAGGATCCTACCATAGTTCTCTTAGTTTTACTCCCTGGGGCTAAAGCCTGTGTGCTGTGCATTGGAGAATCTGGAGTAACGGCCATGGTTATAAATCTATAAACTGAGAGAACTCCTCTCCAATAGCTTGTCCTTGTTTATTGAGTCTGAATCACTTACTATAAAAGTTGACCTGGGACATGCGACCACTCCATTTCCCTGTGGCCGTGTGCCTGGGGTCCTCTCCGTTTCTCCATGTGACCCATGAGGGTGGGACCAGGGGACTCTGGCCTCTTGCAGACCCAGCCTGGATTCTATTTTTAGATTCTAATCCTTTAAGACTCTTTCCTAGGGCTCAGTCTGCATCCACGAGCTTTGAAATACCTAAATTCACTTCTTTTGCAATGCACAGATGTACGATGAGTTGTTGGTATCATAATACCTGAAATCAACAAGTTATCATTCACGGCCGCTGCTCCAATTTTTCTATGTTTAGAGGGCTTCATCAGTACATTCATGTTATTTCAATATTCCTTAATGACTCGCTTACAAGGATCTGTTTCTGAAGAAGAAAACCCTCTTCCAATGTGCACCTCGGAGCGTGATTTCCCCGAGAGACCACTTGACAGTCTCCACTCATAGCCCAGCCTGAAGATGGAAACTTGGAAGTTGACAACATCTAACCAAGGATGTGTGAGAAATAGCAATTAAAACGTGGCTGGATTTTTTTCTTTATGTGGTTATGTAAACCGGTGCTAATTTTCTTAGCAAAAAGAGATCGCACAGCAGGGTGACCGAGTGATGCCTCGGGATCCAACACAATGAATACCTGCTTTAAAAAAAAATGTCAAAATGTGGATGTGCCTCCAATCATTTAAAAAATAGAAGGTGATAAGTTGAAAATGTCAGGTAATTGGCAGACAGATAGAAAGTTAAACTGTGTCCTCAGTGAAGAAAATTAACCAGCGGCTGCCAGCAGGGACCCCAAGGTCATGTGAATGCCAGAAGCAAGCACAGCCCAATCATTCAGAAGGTTCTGCGCTGAAATCCCCTCCCCGGCCATTTCCAGATCTCTCAGGAGCTGCCCTGAACCACTGCCAACATGTGTTCATTTCTAAAAATTACATAGATTGTGATTTATTACCCATCACACTACAAAAATCCACTGTGGGTTAAATCAGCCTTTGTTTAAAGTGCTCCTCAGCCGTACATATCATATCATCATAAATGACACTGAAGTTATAATCGCAGTCACCGGCCTCAGCCACGGGTAAGCCTCCACCGCAGGACGATCAATACTTACTATTCATTTCTGAAATTATCTTCACATTGATCCCGAGCAAGCGCCATCAACACAGAGGCCCAGTGTCTTTAATACAATAATTATATAAAGGTTTACAGGCTCATCCTCCCAGCCAATAAAAGCTGTCAACTGGCCTGGACAGTTACAATCCCATAATCCATCAAAACCCCATTCTCTGACCTGTGGGCTTCTGGGCTTTCGGGAGACCTCGATAAACAGGCTGGGCCAGGAGACCAGAGCCCGCAGACTGGGAGACAAGGGCTGCAGACGGATATGACCGATTAGCGAAAAATCCTCCCGGTAGCCCGCGTCCCTTTTTTTTTTTTAATGGTAGGAACAATGAAGAGTCATCTATTCATTTATTTGCTAATTGTGATTCACCGAGAAAGAATGCAGCCAGCCACTTCTCTGCTTTTATTTTTTGGTCCTTAGTTTATCAGGTTTGACTTTGTACCAGATGATATACAGTAATGAAGTAAGCTTGCAGAGCTCACAGCTGAGACTTGTACCTTAGCCGGGAACAAGGGAGGTCTGCGATCAGAGAAGAGGGGGCCGATCGATGGACGTGCACATGGTCTCAGAGCTCACACACACACACACACAGAGGCAGACAGAGGCACACACACACAGGCAGATGGAGAGACACACACACAAGCAGACAGAGACACACACAGATACGTATACACAGAGGTACACATACGCTCAGACACACACACAGACACACCACTGACACACACACACCCAGAGGGACACAGACACACACACACACTAACACACACAAGCAGGGAGAGACACACACACTCATACACACACAGGCAGGGAGAGACACACATCCTCGTACACACACAGGCAAACAGAGACATACACATGGGCACACACACACACAAATACACAGAGACACAGACACATACAGATATATACACACAGAGAGACATGCATACTCAAGCACATACAAAGACACACATAGATACACCCACTGACACACACACACAGACACACACATACACACAGAATTAGAGTAAAAAGGTTTCCAGTCAAGTTTGAATGGCATTATAATTTTATTAAAGAAATTGTGCAACTTTTCTGTCCGTGTGTCTGTACTGTCATTGATACACAACAAAGTCGTTTACTGAATCTGTTTCGTGTGCCCTTAGGTTTAACCTTGCTTAGGGAAATAGACTGAAAAAAGTTAACAGAATACACCATGAATTTTCCATTAATTTTTAACTGTGTTCAATCATGATCTGAAAAATGCATTTGTGTTGTCAGTGGATGAGGGCAGGGTGGCTGGGGAGTGTGAGTTCCAGAGAATCCTTCCAGAGTGAAGCTGTGGAAGGAGCCTCCCCTGGGAGTGGGGCAGGGAGGGGACTCCTTTACGAGCAGAAGCCCTGGGAGCCGAGGGGGCTGCAGGGAGACTGCTGTGTCTCCTCCGTGGGCTGGGGGCTCGGGGGCTAACGCTGCCCTCCTCCAAAGGCTGGTCTCCAGTTCTTGTCTAATTCCACCTTCCCCAAATAATTTGGTCAATTTTTTCAAGATGATGTAGATCTCAGTGATATATATATATAAAAAGACAAATTACAGGCATTTTAAACTTTGGGAGAATTTGTTCACTATTTAAAGTTGTCAACATTAAAATATTCAGGGGAAACAGTCACCAGCACGGAGTGGTCTAATTTCAGCGTGTTTGGGTCACCACTGGGGTTGGACTAAGTGCTCATATTCTAGGAGAAGTCCAACAAGGTGTTAGGAAGCTTTTGGAAGACAATTTGAGGAAACTGAAGGTCGAGTTTCTCTGCTGGGGACCAGGACAAGAGCACTGCGGGGCTGCCCGTGGTGGCAAGGATATGGAATCTGCCAGCTCCATAGGGCTGCGATGAATGTGAAGGATTCTTTAGTAAGTAGCAGGTTTGCGGAGTTGTCACAATTGGTGCTAGGTCTTGATATCATCTGATCCATTATTTTTTTATCTGTGTTTTGAAAAGCTGCATCGCACATTCATGAAGGACACTCAGAAGGGGAAGGAACATGGGCAAAGTAGGAGCCCTGCTCCCCAAATGCTCTGGGAAGCTCCATGAAACTAGGCTCCAGGAGGAGAGGTGCAGGGGAGCCCTCGGAGAGAAGTGGGGTGCTCAGAGCATCTGTCCTGGCAGCCAGAGATGCAGGCGCCTGGGAGGGTTGCCGTGCATGGTCGTTATCTCCTGCTTTGTGCACTGACTCTGGTGGAGGACCCCTCTCAGTGACCAACAGCAAACACCCATGCAAACCAGAGAGGGAGTCGACAAAGCATCTGGCCAAACAGAGGCTCACTGGCAACGGACAGCGGCTTCCCATTTCCAACCAAGGAAAGCATCTCAGGAATGGTGCCCACAGATGCCTCCGATGTACCATTGAGGTTGCCCGTGGTGCTCGGGGCAGCCAACATGGACATTGAGATTCTGGCACGAGTGCCTCATACCCCTTCTTGCTCTTGCAGTGGGGGCTCTGGGCGGCAATATCTCACATGCTCCATCATCCTGGAGTGAGAAGGGACCTTCCTCTGGGGTAGGGGCACCAGGTAAAACCCTCAGGAAAGTCATCCGAGATGAAGACACCAGGGGTGAGGCAGGTTCCTTCACTACCATAAAGAAAGGGGGACGCCACCCTATAATTCCTTACAAGCACCCACCGATGATGAAAACGTGCTTCGAGGGACTTCCCTGGTGGCACAGTGGTTAAGAATCCGCCTGCCAATGCAGGAGACATGGGTTCAATCCCTGGTCCGGGAAGATCCCACATGCTGCAGAGCAACTAAGCCCCCATGCACCACAACTACTGAGCCTGTGCTCTAGAGTCCACGAGCCATAACTACTGAGCTTGCGTGCCACAACTATTGAAGCCCGCACACCTAGACCGCCTGCTCTGCAACAAGAGAAGCCACCTCAACGAGAAGCCCGCGCACCGCAACGAAGAGTAGCCCCTGCTCGATGCAACTAGAGAAAGCCCGCACACAGCAACGAAGACCCAGCGCAGCTAAAATTAATTAATTAATTTAAAAAAAGAAAACGTGCCTCGAACACTTAAAGGGAAAATATATAATAATGCTACTGTGATATACAGAAGTTTTAAAGCACACAGAAATGCAGTAATTAGAAGCATTTTACACAGAAGGAAATTATGTAATTGTAGAGAGGACCGAGCTTCATATTGAAGACATAGATTAATTTTTAAAATTATCTCTCACAAAGCTCTGCTTGGAAGTGATTTTGCTACCTGGAGGTATGAAGACTTCCCCCAACCAGGTGTCGTCCACCTTTGCAGAAGAAGCTTCCAAGCATCCCTGAGCAGAAAACCCCGAATGGGTCACCAGAGGCAGATAACAGAGCTGCATTGCAGGACCCCAGAGGTTCTCTGCACATCCGAGCTTTCCCACCACATACCCCATTCTTATAAACGCTGCTGATCTGGTCTTAGTCCATTCTGGCTGCTATAACAAGGTGCCACAGACAGGGTCGCTTGTAAACAACAACGATTGCTTCCTCACAGTTCCAGAGGCTGGAAGTCCCAGATACAGGTGCCAGCACAACCCGGGTCTGGTGAGAGCCCTCTCCCGGGCTGCAGACGGCTGACTTCACCTTGTGTCCCTGCACGGTGGAAAGGTCTGGGGAGCTCTCTGGGGTCTCTTTTATGAGGGCTCTAATCTCATCATGAGAGCCCCACCCTCATGGCCTCATCAGCTCCCAGGGCCCCCACTTCCTAACACCATCACACAGAGGGTTAGGATTTCAACCTAAGAATTTGGGGGGATGCACATGGTCCATCTATTACAAGACCCTTCAGGGGTTTCCCAATTTCTTAGGGTACTGAGCAAAATTCTCAACCAACGTGAAGACCTTCCCTGAGCCCTTCGTCACCCAGCATCTCACTTCCCTCGACTTTCTTCCTCTAGCAGATGCTCAGCCCGATTCCCTCCCCAAGGACACCCTGTCCCCGCTCAGACTCCTCTGTCTGGAAGCCCCTCACCCTTGCGCTCCCCACCCCATGCGCTCAGTGAGGCTCCATCTCAGAGTACAGGTCTGTCTGAAGGCTGTTCCCCCTGACACCCACCTCCTACTAAAGACCTTGTGCACACATGTCCTCACCCTCAGTAGCACTTATCACAGTTGAACTTCACTGCTTGGGCTATGGTTAAATCAGCATCCACCTCCTTACTGGACTGTAAGCTCCCAGCAACAGAAGGAAGCTTCTTTTAGCTCTTTGAGTGGACAGTGTCATCCCTACAATGGGACACAGTGACCTCAACCTGCTGACACTTTACACGTCTTTGTTGAATGAATAACAGCAATTCAGCCCCAGGCCGTGCTGAGCACAGGGTCACACTCGTACCCAGAGAGCCCTGGCTCCTCAGTCAAATGAAGAACTTTTTTGTGATTGTGATAAAAACACATAAGACTTCTGCCATCTCAGTTTTTCCAAGTGTACAGTTCGGTAGTTTTAAGTATATTCAGATTGGTGTGAAACAGATCTCCACAATATTTTCACCTTGCAAATCTAAAACTCTGTCCCCATGAAATAATAATTGCCCGTTCCCCTCCCCCAGCCCTTGGGAACCCACTCTGCTTTCTGTCTCTGTGAGTTGTCTCTGTCTCCTAGAAACCTTGCCTCAGTGCAATCATGCAGTGTTTGCCTTTTTGTGACTGGTTGATTTCACTGAGCACAAAATCCTCAAGTTTCCTCCACACTGTAGCTTGTAACAGGACTTCTTTCCTTTTTAAGGACGAATAACATTCCACTGCATGGATGGAGCACATTTGATTTATCCATTCATTTGTCCATGGACACTTACGTTGCTTCCACATTTGGGCCATTGTGAATAGTGTTGCTAGAGACACAAGTGCGTAAATATCTCTTCCAGACCCTCCTTATAATTCTTTTGAATATATATCCAGAAGGGAGTTTGCTGGATTATATGGTAATTCTATTTTTAATTTTTTGAAGAACCACCATACTGCTTTCCTTAGTGGCTGCACCATTTTACATTCCACCAACAGTGTACAAGGGTTCCCATTTCTCCATATCCTTGCTTTTTTCCAAGTATTTTTTCCTGATAGTAGCCATCCTAAGGGCCGTGAGCTGACACCTCACTGGTTTTCATTTGCGTTTCTCTGATGGTCAGTGACATTGAAAATCTTTTAGAAGTTTTTGAGTTAGAGTTCAGTGAGATGCGTCTTTAAACAGCATTAACCCTCGAAGGCTTTAAACATAGATCATCTCTCTTTCCTTCTTCTGGTTCTAGTCAAGTCTTCCAAACATACCCGCATTCTACTCTTCAAGTTTCCTGTCTTGCCACCAAATGGAACAAGAAGCAGGAAGGCTTTTCCTCCCTCGGCCTCTTACATTCCTGCCCGGACGCCCCGGCTCCTGTACCACGCCTCCCAGCCCCACCAGGTTCCCAGACACCGTTCCCACTTTAAGTATGAGCGCAAGTGCTTCCTCTCCTTCAAAGCCCTCCAGGCCACCTGTGAGTGACAGCCTCCTGTGTTCTCCCTTATATTTAGTCCAGGCCAGGTTCCTCAGTCTGGCTCTCTTGACATTTTGGGCCCAGGAATTCCCTGTGGTGAGAGCCGTCCTGTGTATTGTAGGCTTTTCAGCAACAGCATCCCTTACCTGTCTCCACTGGACACCAGCATCTCTTTCCCCAACGTCCCCAGATGTCCCGAGGGGCATGGCTGGAGGGGGGTGGCTGAGAACCACTGCTGTTATTCTCCTCCTATTAAAATGCTGCAGCACCACCCATTCTTCCTAAGCAGCAGGCCCTACTGGTATTAGGATCCGAAGCTCCATCTAAAACTCACAGCATGGCGTCCAGTATTTGGGGCCGGTTTGCCGTTTCCTCACCTGCTCCTTCATGGCCAGTGAGTGCGCTCACCAATGGACCCACCTGGTATGTTGTGATTTCATTTATTTCTGAGCCGTTTGGCCCTGGACAGCTCAGAAGGAGTAGGGATGGAGATGCTCCCGAGAACCGAAGCACATGAGGTTTCTTCGAGTCAGGGGCTGGCGCCTGCAGACTGGGGAGGCCGGGCCAGGATTCGGGAACAGAATCATGAAGAGCTATTCCTGTGAGTAGCGCCACCCTAGCTGCTCTGCTGAGGGGCAAGACGCGAGGGTCTGTCCTCTCTCAGTGCAGCTCTCGCGCGCGCGCGCGCGCGCGTGTGTGTGTGTGTGTGTGTGTGTGTGTGTGTGTCTGAGTGGGTTCCTTAACAATGTCCAGACATAGATGATTATACTAGAAATATTCAAAATTGTTCCTGTTTTATAAAACAAACTCTAGGAATAACCCCACATATTATCCTCTTATCCCAAAAGTAACATGCAAAGCAATCTTCGACACTCATCTAAGTTGCAGAATCGAAAGTTGTTGTAAACTGAGACCCAGGTGTGGAAGCCTCATCTATGCGGACGCGACAACCTACAGCCGTCCCGTGTCATTACGACAGTGATGCGGGGGGAATCCATGGATGCAAGAAGCCAAACTTCGAGAAGACATCATTTAGTCAGCGGTAGAGTTAAGCGGCATCGTTTTCAAAGCTGGAGGTTTTGACAAAGGAAAAAGGACAACGGGATAGAAATGATTAAGAATCAAGGAGATCCAAGTTACATGAGAGAGAAAACATCCCCCCTTGGGCAGCTCACAGGAGAAACAGCACTTTTGGGGCGAAGCACGTTTTAACAGAGCAAGCAGCAGACGAGCACTGAGAGGAGAGGGCTTAGCAAACAAGAGATGGTGCGATGTTGCAGAGTGCGGGCGTGGGTGGGTGCTCGGCCGTCCCAAGGGGCACCCAGGCAGCGGGGTGTCCTGGGAGGGTGGTCTTGTTGTGGACTTAGAGGCGTGATGGGCCCAGTCCTGACGTCTGTGCTTCAGTTTTCTGCTGCCCCCGCAGGGAGCATCTCGAACAACAATGAATATTTGTCGTCTCGGACAGGGTCTGTGGGTCGCGCATCCAGGAGCAGCTCGGCATGGGGTTCTGAGCCTCGCGGGAACGGCGCCTCCCACGAGGTGGCCATCAGCAGTCGGCCAGGCCGCAGTCCTCTGTGGCCTCCCGGGCCTGCAGTGTCTGCCACAGACAGCTCACCCACGCGGCTACTGTCTGCAGGCCTCTCCTGCATCCCCCCAGGCTGCTCATCCACGACAGCGTGCAAGGCAGAAGCTGGGAGGCCTGCACTCCCTGTCTCACTCATTCCCACCCCGCCTACTGGTTACGCAGCTCAGCCCTCAGTGTGGGAGCGAGGGGGGTTCACACACGGACAGGGCACCGTGGTGGCATCACGGGGAGGGCTCAGCGAGGCTGGAGACCACAGCCTGCAGGGTGGATTCTGGGAGCGAGTCTGTGAGTCACTGCTCACGGGGAGTGGGGTGTGTGTGACTGGATTATCGGAGCTCCTCCCTGAAGGAGGGACGGAAGGACAGACTCCTCCATCTGCAGGACGGATGGCGGGATGGAATCTCCAGGAGCTGTGGGCACCCCAGCCCAGGACAGCTGGCAACACGTCCCATCGAGGACCGGGGAGGGGCATTGACGCAGCTGCTCCAGGTCTCAGAAGACAAGGTGGAGCTCAGAGGCCGTCTGTTCCATGACCATATGGTGTCGTCCGGGCTGCAGGAGAACCGCACATGCTGGGACCAAGAGCGGCTCGAAGCTCCCTTCCTTGTCTCCGGGAAGCTGGGGAGGCAGAGGCCAGTGGTAAGAGCAGGGGCTTCTAACTGTACATGCTACACCCAGGATGGTAACAAAGATGGGACCCGAAGCAGCAGGGGTGCTGTATACAGGCACTGCGTGTGGCTGAAATCTCTTCTGGGGCATTTGATCCTCCTGGAGGGAGAAATCTGCCATTGGCTGGTTGGAATTTGAAAACAATTGAATTCTAGGTCAGCCAAAGGAGGAACTGGGTCGGTTAGAGGGGGATTATTTTTACTCTTAGCCTCAAGTAGGAAAGGGAATGGTGCCAGCTGTAGGGAAACAGGGAAACTGAAGAATTTCTTGGCTCCACAGAAAATGGAAATTATCAATAGCGGCCCTGCCATTTTGTCTGAGTGAGACACTTGTCTAAATGTACATTTTAGAGTACACTCATTATTTTTGTTATAAAAATATCAAATTATATTTATTATGGCAATTCTTCCTAAATATTAACTATTAGATCCCTATCATTGGAGCAACCATTAAAAAGATGGAACTGTCCGGTATTCTTTTTTCACTATTTTATTCCAAAAATGAGCTTACCAATATTAATTTAATTTATGTGTCAACAGGGAGCACAGGAAATTGAACAAAACTAGAGATGGCACCAGCACAGGAGTTCAAACGCGTGGCGAGCTTGTTTCTCGAGGTCCCAATATTAAGATTCTTCCACCTGAATTTTCTTCAATGTTTCGTTTCCCCCGTAACTCAGGTTCCTCACATGCATTGCTGGTTCTCAATCTTCCGCTAGATAATAACGCATCTTGCTACGAGACTACGGCTACCGAAGGAGGTATATGAAATCCTCAGGCTGCTTGCAATGCCTTATCTCGTATTTTTATTTAATTGCTTTCGACTTATAACAATAGGGAAGTAGTGAGCTGTGCAGAAACAGCGGTCGCCGAGCAGAGACGATGTATCTATTATCTCCCTGGCATGAAGGTCACCGACCTATGACAGTTGGAGTAGCAGAAACACTAGAAGTCATGTGCAATTTGATCTTTACACAAATAAAGGAAAAGCATCACAATGCCTGAATAATGAAGACTCTCTCGGAGAAAAAGCGAAGTCTGTCCCTGAGGATGGTCTTCATTTTCTCTCCAGCGCTGTTCCGAGGCGCCCACACCGAGATCCACTCTCGGGCTGACACTCGTATTAATAGAATTTTGGCTGGAAGAGAGTCGATGTCTGCGGTGATTGCACCGCGCAGCTGTGACTCAGTTCTCTCCTTCACTCATTACTGCCCCGTGTCAGCTCCCGGAGACCATTGTTCACTGAGAAACTGTCATCACGATTGAAATTAACCATTTTCCCTCCTGTTTCAGGGAAGAATGTTTCCTGTCCTTCACTCTTCAGAAGCCGCCTGCCGGATCCTAAGCTTTTCAGAAAGTTACAAAGAAAGGAAACACTAGTTCTAAGCCAACATGAAATAAAATTCAAACACCACTCTAAGAATGATGCACTGGGGACTTCACGGAGGCGGAAATAAAAAGTTGAGGTGTTCTTGTCTGTTAGAACGGGAGATGATGAGTGGCTTCGGGTGGAAGTGCTGTAAGGTTGGCTGTGAAGCAGCAGAAGAGTCCTGGTTATGTCTGAGAATCCTCGCTGCCCTGGGCCGTTGGAAGCAGGTGCCCAGGGTGGGTGCTCGCAGAAGCTGCCCCTTCCCTGGAGAGCAGGGGTCAGGAAAGACACGGAGTCTGTCACCTGTCCCGCCTGTGGCACGGGGACCGTAGGAGGAAGCAACCTCACGCCACACAGGTATCCCAGTTATTACCTGGCACCCTTGTCACATAGGAAAATAATATTAATAGATGTTGGTACAACCGGGGATGGAGAATCGCACGGCAAAATGGAGAAAAAATGATCTACAACGACTGAGAGTTCCTTTGTGACATTTTTCTCTTATATTTAAATAAAATTTCTGTTGTAGATAAATTTTAGTTTTACCAAAATGTTACAGAGACGCTGCATGGGGTTCCTGCACGCCCTTCCCCAGCTTCCCCGCCATAAACACCTAACACGACGAGGGTACATCTGCCACAGCATATACTATTATTCGCTGCTCTCCATCTGTAAGTGGACCTCACTAGCTTTTCCCTAGTGTCCGTCCTTCTGTCCCAGGATCCCGCCCAGGACACCATGCTACTGTCCGGCATCCTGTCTCCCTAGGTTCTTCTGAGCTGTGAGTGTTTCTCAGGCTGTCCTTGGTTTCGATGACCTTGACAGTTTGAAGGGCACTGGACAGGTATCACGTAGGACACCCCTCAGCTGGAATTTGCCTGATGTTTTTCTCATGATTAGGACTTACGGGCTTGGGGAGGAGACCCCAGGAGTAGAGCACCCTTTTCATCACGTGGTATCGAGGTTCATCCTATCACAGGGCTCATCACAGATGGCATTGACCTCTGTCACCTGGCTAAGGGGGTGACTGTCAGGTGTTCCTCACCCATTTCACGCTACGCTTCTGGGGAACAACCTCCTAAGCACAGACCCCTGTTAAAAGGTGGGGAATTACAGTCCATCAACTGGAGGGGGAATAGCTGCAAAAATTACTTGGAATTCTATTATGGAAATTTGTCTCTTCTCCCCCCTTTATTTATTCAATTATGCTTTATATCAGCGTGGTCTTATAGATACATATTTTATACTCTGGATTGAAATCTAATACCATGTTGTCTATTTTCTTGCTGAAATAGTTTAGCTTTGGCCCCTGGGAGCTCTTTCCATTGACTCTCAGGTCCCTTTGACATCCCCCGATCATGTAGGGGCTTTCCTTTTTTTATTTCTTTTCTTTTCTTTCTTATTTAGCACATTCAGACTTTCTGTCACTAGAAGATGCTACAGGCTTCTCCTGTAGCTGAACCTGGGATGGATGTGTTGGCATTGATGGGGTTCTAGGGCGACTCGTGGATGGAGCGAGGCAACGTACATGTGTTAACCAATCCTCTTGTGAACAACTTCTCTTTCTCCATCCATCCACCCACCTCTCTGTCATCAATCATCTATCATTCCATCTGTCATCTATCTCTATACCCATCCAACATTCTACCTGCCTATCTATTACCTATGTATTATCTATCCATCTATCTATCCATCCATCTGTCCATCTATCTCCTTTTCTGTAACTACATGTTCTATAGTGAGAAATCTGGTACCCACCATCCACCATCTATTTTTTCATTTGTTTAATTGCTGTGTACAAGTGTTGGATTTTCATGAGAAATAACTTGACCCACAAAAGATTTAGAGGAGCTGCGGTAGGGCCCTGCTGCTTCACCGCGTGCCCCCAGACATGTCCTGGGGCCGTACCAGCTCTCAGAGGGTGCCTTGGGATCAGCTCTACATGTAGGCTGCTAGCCATTTCTGGGAGGAGAGCCCTGACTCGATGCCGCTGTCAGGCATGAAAGGCACGTAGGTTTTGCAGCTCTGACACCGCTCAGTACCAGCACTTATACACAGCTGAGCCTTCAGCCCAAAGTTCTCGACTGCAGATGTGCTAACCCCACTGGCTCCCTACACCCTGTCTGATGTCCGTTAACCCCGTGAGAGCGCGCTGCCCACACTCATCCCTGCTAAAAGCTGCTCTCAGTCCTTCTCATAGATTAGCTATAATAATCGTGCTTATTTAAACTTCAACGAACCAACGTTCTAAAACTATTCCAGGTATTTTTTTGTTTTGTTTTGTTTTCATGCTGCGCAGATTAGAAATTACCTTTTCCTTCAAACCAAACATGAATTTAGGGCCTCATTTACCAAATAAAAAGTGGGGCTTTGGGCTTCCCTGGTGGCGCAGTGGCTGGGAGTCCGCCTGCCGATGCAGGGGACGCGGGTTCGTGCCCCGGTCCGGGAAGATCCCACATGCCTCGGAGCGGCTGGGCCCGTGAGCCATGGCCGCTGAGCTTGCGCGTCCGGAGCCTGTGCTCCGCAATGGGAGAGGCCACGGCAGTGAGAGGCCCGCGTACCGCAAAAAAAAAAAAAAAAAAAGTGTTTTTTTTTGTTGTTTTCTTTATAGAAGTAGAGTTGATTTACAATTTTGTATGAAAGCGTTTTTTATGTTTTTGGTTTGCCTCTATGAAGTGGACACTTCCCTCCCTCACGTGATTGGTCAACAAGAAATCAAACTATGTTGTCCTTGGTGGGAGGCAAATACAGAGCAGCTCCACGGGAGAAGGGTCTGGGCTTTGCAGGGAGAACATCACGAGGGCGCCTTTCCACGGAGATACCAAATCACTGAAGGAAACAGGCATGTGCTTTAGCACCCTTGTCTGTGTCCATCATCACTCTGGGACATGTAATTACTACATTACGTGTGTATGGTTAGCTATTTCTAGCCTAAAATGGCTCTCAAGGATGAAAGAATGACACTTCAAAAAATGAAAAGCTTTGTAGAGCAGCTTACTATACCAAATGCATAATTCTTTGTTTCCAAATAAACTCTTTTCAAGCAACACTTTTCAACAGAGCATAGCAGTACTGGTTTCTTTCTGACTTAAGAATATGCATAAAGTATATTGCTACAAATCTCGATCAATTCAATCTTCATCGAAAGTAGTAAGTATCAAAGACGGTTGGTATCAGCTTTGAAGGTCAGAATCTGGTTGAACCTGCTGTCTGTGTCATGGCGTCAGGACATCAAACCATTTGTTTGAGTTGTAAATTCCAAGGCAAAGACTATGACTGGACTAGGGGTTCAATTCGAGAGGGAAACTTTTTCTCTAATAGATTGTGTCTGAAGAAGAAAATAAAATCAGTTATTCGTATTATAGAGTCAGATTCATACTTTTCTTTATTTTTGGAAAATATTGTCAAGTCAGTGCTGTAAATTCTGGCTTTGACGTATTCTGTGCTCCAAAACAGAACAATGGGTAAAGGGATGAAAATTAGACAGGCTCAGAGCAGAGACACATCTAGTCATGACCGGAAATGGAAAAGAAAGCAAATCCAGGTACACAGACCAAACCAGGGTCCTGCCAGTCTCCAAGGAGCTGGCGGTGCCAGCAGGACTCCTGCTTCCGGGTAGAGCCGTGTCTACACGGGCATCACAAGAGGAGACGCGGGACTGGATAGACAGGGTCACTCTCCACAGCCAGCAAAGGAGCTGGAAACAGAACAAAACTGCAGACTCACTGCTGTTTTCAGTGAAATATTAGCCAAAGACCGGAAACCACAGAAGAGCCGCCTCTCGGCTCCCTGCGTGTCTGTATCGACAAAGTCCCAGTGTCACCACTGGCAGACGCCCTGGTCCACCTGGGCCTGGACAGGGGCAAGGTGACCATGGGACCCAGTCGGCGAGAGAGAAAAATGAACGCAGAAACAAGAGAAAGGCCAGAACTACTTACTCAAAAAGGTCCTGAGACAAAAATCCAATTCTAAAAATATATCAAAAAGTCAAATGCTAGAGAAAAGGTAATCTGGCCAAATTTCCAAAAGAGAGAAAGCATAAAATAGTAAGGAAATTTTACCCTTCACCTCAAGGAGATTATAATCTGTGCCTCTGCTTCTTGAAGAAACACTGCTGTGTATTCCCGAAGGTTCCCTCTGCCCTCAAGTTTGACTTAAACATAGTCACACACTCAGATCATCATTATTTTTTTTAATTAGTTGCTTCTGTGTCATTGGATTAATATTGCCCTCTTTTTTTTTTTTTTTTGCGGTACGCGGGCCTCTCACTGCTGTGGCCTCTCCCGTTGCGGAGCACAAGCTCCGGACGCGCAGGCTCAGCGGCCATGGCTCACGGGCCCAGCCGCTCCGCGGCATGTGGGATCTTCCCGGACCGGGGCACGAACCCTTGTCCTCTGCATCGGCAGGCGGACTCTCGACCACTGCACCACCAGGGAAGCCCTGCCTTCTAAATTAATTGTAAATTGTATTTATATTTCACGTTTGTCTCCTCCGTTCAATTGAACTGAACCTGGTGACTTTCTTCAGTTAATCATATTGCAGGCTTTTAATGACTTTCAAATGTCAATTTTTGGTGAATAAAGCTTGATATTAAGACATGTTCATCAAATCACTCATGATCCTGTATTTTCTTCTGCAACTGTTTATAAATATAAACAAAAGAATGAAAGATGTCTCCTAAAATGTAAAGGCAGTAAAATATGTTTATTTACATTTCTGAAGATGGTCTGATAACCCAAATTCATTTTAATTTTGAATTTCTACTTCATTGGCTTTAGCAATGGTGTCCATCTCTTCTAACCCTGTGTTCTAGAATCTCTTATAAACAGATTCTTCTAATTATGTGATATGAAACTTCAAATCTAATTGTGTCTGTTTTAACATAACACACCTATGGAAAAATACAAAGAACGATCATTAGAGCTGCTTCTCCCCTTGTTTCTAACGCCAAAGTGCCAATTTAAGAGGACATTTCCAAATACAAACCCTAGGCTCCAGGATCGAATTCAAGATTTCCCATTTCAGTAGCTGGGATGTAACCCAACTTACCAGGCACCAAACAGGCTTGCTTTTGTGTGTTTTGTTTCCATTATCTGGCAGAATCTCTTTTATCTTGAACTCCCCTCACATTAAAGTCTCCTCTGTTTTCCTAAATGGAATGGTGGCACGGGCTAGCCAAGGACAGGATGGGAGGCTGTGGGTTCGCATTGCCACTTACGTAGTCGACGGCTACCCAGTAACGGCCTTGACATCCCAAATAGAAATTTCCAAAGGCAAATCACCAAGCATGCTTTAAATCCAGAACCACAAGCTCTGCCCCACTGCATTTCCCACAGGACATTGTTTCTCCTTCAAGGCTGATAGACAAGGACCCCTGTAACCTAGTATTTCCTGTGAGTTACACGCTCCCCTACCTACTCTTTCTTTGTGTAAAATACTCTATGTGCTTTGGTTAAGCTCACCCTAATCTTGCCAAGCTGCTGTCCTTAGAAAAAATGTGCAAGCAATCAGTCTTTCGAATCCCTGACTTCTCCCTTGAAATTTGGACTGACTCAGTCTCATGAAAGCAATGGATGAGCCACAGTGAGCTGGACGCAGAGATGTATTTAAAGCAAAGCGCTTGCAAATCTTACAGCCAAGACTGTGGTGTTTGTAGCAGAAGAGGATGGAGAAGAGGATGCTGGGTCCGTGGTGCGGACGAAGACCTTGAGCCACCTCTTCTCACCCAGAGCTCACAGCCCAAGAGCAGACACTGTCCCCTCGGGACGGCAGGCGGAGGGCATCCCATCCAGCTCTTCCCCTGGGACCCCGCAGAGAATTGTGAGTCCAGTCAGTTAAGGAGCACTTGGAAATCGCACGGCTGTGGTGTCAGCATAAATGATGAGATGTGGGGTCCATAACCCTGGCACAGACACGTCCGCAAGCTGGGAGTCCTACTGATACTGAGTGATAGCAAAGCAGTGGTCCCGAGAGGAGGAAGCAGGATGTCCTGAACCATCCGGACTTGCCAGAGGCTGGTCCAGGATAGTCTCTGAAACAGGATGAAAAAGGAAGAGCCACAGTTGATTTCAACTAGGATCCGTAGTTGCCAACGACAGAAATCAACTCCTGAGAATTTAAGTGGAACGTGACTTATCAAGAGTTATCGTGGAGGCTACAGAATCATGAGGAAGACTGCGCCCCGAACTGCTCCTTGGGGTCCAGACGCTGTGGCCCCCGAGTTGGACCCAGACACGTGTCAGGCAGGGTGGGCACAGCTGGCCCCCCGCACCTCTGCCCAGGCTGTCACTCAGGACGGAAGCATCCTGGCCTCTCTGAGCAGCTTAGGACCCCAGGCCCCTGCATCCCTCTGAGAGCGGAGGCCACAGCAGTTGAGTCTGCTCTGGAGCTGATGGGAGCAGATGGCCGGCTTCCTGAGGAGGCCCTGCAGGGGGGCTGGGGCCAAAGGAAGGACGGACCACGGGGGAAGCAAGTTCACCAGCAAGGCTGCCCACGGGGGTGGCCGCACTCCCACATCAGACCGGGACCAGTCAGGCTGTGGTCCCACCTTGATCTCAAAACCAGGCGCTAAAAGGCTGAAGGTGGGAATTTGTGAATTCGCTGTGGAGGTCAGACCCCCAGCCTGCTCTGGGGCTGGGACAACAGGCATCTATATCCTCAGGGCTCTGGGGGCTCAGGTCTGAGGTCAGGGGTGGGCAGGTTTGGCCCTCCTGCAGCCTCTCTCCTCGGCCTGCACACCCGACTTCTCCCCGCATCCTCTGAGGGCCTTTCCTCCTGGCACCTGCATCCTGCTGTCTCTTTGCACCCAAATCTCCTCTCCTTATGAAGGCACCACTCAGATTGGATTAAAGCCTATCCCAATGACCTCGTTTTAACTCAGCCGCCTTTGAAGGGCCCCATCTCCAAACGTAATCGCGGTCTGAAGTCCTGGGGGCTCGGGCTTCGACGTGTGACTTTTAGGGGCACAGTTCGGTCCATAACAAGAGTGTTCCTGCTTTTCCGTCCTCGAGAGCCTGCTCTTCATTGGATGCTGCACACCCGGCATCCAACCTGACCCTTGATGTATCGGTTCAGCCATCACGGCTCACTCACCTCTTCCGGCTGCTCTCAGACTTTGTATTAGAGCAGCTCAAGGTCACGATGCTATTTAAAAACGTAAAAATATCATCACTCCTGTGATACACATTCAACACTGTCATGTTCCCTCAGAATCATCTCATGGGTAAATAAATGAAAGCTGGGCGTGTCATCAACAGGTCATAAATAGAGAAGACTAGGGGTTGTATTAGATGATATACATGCTGTATAGATGTTATATATATGGATAACCACAAAGTAGAGAAAGGCTAAAGCAATAGCACCACGTGTTTACAAGCTGGTGGATACTAACCACGTTTCCCTGCTTTCACGTTGATACTTACTGGACCCCATGAATTTTAAAAGATACACTGGTGGAGTGTGACAGTCTGAGGTCACTGCATGGACGAAGAGCTTCTGGACAAACTACTGATTTATTCATGGCCAAGCCCAATTCCTTGACACGTGTGGGTCAACCCAGGAAGTATCCTGAGCAGTAGACACCCCCCGAGGGAGGAAGCATGTTGGGTGTGGACCAAAGTGAAGGAGGCCTTCGCTGTTCATCCTGCTACACTTCCCCCTCCTCACCTGAGGGCTGAGGGCTCTCCCAGGCCTTCTCGCAGGGACTGTGGGCCCTGAGATGGGGGAGTGAGTTTGGGTCTTATCCATCATCCCAGGAGGATGGATGTCACCAGCTGCCTCAGTCTCAGACTTGCCTGATCAGTGCTCACTTCCTTCCAAGTAATCCCCACCCCAAGCCCAAGGTCCTATCCATTGAAGAGTGTTGCTTTTTTTTTTTTTTTTTTTTTTTTTTTTTTTTTTTTTTTTTGCGGTACGCGGGCCTCTCGCTGCTGTGGCCTCTCCCGTTGCGGAGCACAGGCTCCGGACGCGCAGGCTCATCGGCCGTGGTTCACTCGCCCAGCCGCTCCGCGGCATGTGGGATCTTCCCGGACCGGGGCACGAAGCCGTGTACCCTGCAACGGCAGGCGGACTCTCTACCACTGCGCCACCAGGGAAGCCCGAAGACTGTTGCTTTTTATTACAATTTCTAACCCTAAGTTTCCTGCAACAGAAGTGGGTGCGTGTGTCCCTCCCTCTCCTTCCCTCTCCCCTCCCCGGCCCTCCTCTCTCTCTCCCTCCCTCCTTCTCTCTCTCTCTGTGCTGTGAGCAGAAGGGATTTAAGAAGGATGAGATTATTTATAGCTCACTCCCTGATTCTTGACTCTCAAAATCCACTATGAAAAGTGTGGCACGCAGAGGGAGATTCAGCTACTTTATCTTCTTAAAGAGATCATTTTAATAAGTCAAATCATCTTCTGGAAGTGTGGTGTTGACAAAATTTTTTCTTCTCTCGTGATCTGAGTAAAGCATACTTATTTTTGAAACCTTGGAATATCTATAGGCCTTAACAAATGAGAATACTTCACTAACAATTCACAGAATAGTCTCTAGTACATACATAATCTTTCTCCGTCTTAACCAAATTCGATAATTGCAAACAGAACTTCAAGGAAATTGGCCTTGTCTTTAACTTTTTTTTTAACTTTTTCACATACAGATTAAATTATTCTAAAAAGTAAATACAATTTGTTTTGTTGGTGTTCCTATCGTTTCATTTTGAAAAATATTTAGGTATGGAGTTAAAGTCTATCTTATTTCTGGAGGTAATCACCAGTGTTTCATCTTAATCAGACATCAGTTATTCTCCAGTGCACTTATTCCTACATCAGCGTGAATATACATGTACACTGGCCCTGTCCTCGTCCAGGCTGTGGTAACAAAGAGGAAGACAGTCCTGGTTGCCTCTATCTTTATCCGGACCAAGCCTCCCTTTTATCCCTATGGTCAATGACTGAAAGTATAGATTACGGATTCTTTAACTCTGTTAATGGACTTAGATTGCAGGAACCAGACTTGATGGCCCAAAGACTATACTGTCATCGACAGTCCGTTTCTACTTTTATATGACTCAGGAGCCCGGTCGAGGGGATAATTACCTGGTCCTTGAGGAGACACGGCTGCCCCATCTGCTTCTCATGGAAAAAACTCACCACAAGGCAGCAAACACATATTTTCTTTCTATTGGTCCCTTCCCTTTGGCTATCATACCACCTCTTTTCCAAGATGTCCTTTAGCAAGATACCTTGCAATCTGGTCTACACCCGCTGTCTCCATTTTTTCACCCACCATTCACTGAACATCCCCATCACCCATGGTTGACAGAGAAAGACAGTAATTAACAACATTTTGGTATCAACTTCCTTTTACTTCAACGTAACTGACAATCATTTTTTTCGAATCAAAGATCAAATTGTTTCTTTTATTTGCTCTTTAACATTATATCATGAATATTTATGCATATTCAGTCCTCTTAAAAATGTTAATGCCTATACAGGTAACCAACCTATGAATGGACCATTACCATTCCACTTAACTTTTTTAAATTTAGGTTTATAAGTGATACTGAGATGGAAATCAATGTAGATAAGTTTTACAACATTTTTGCAAATGGAATTGTTGGATTAAAGAGTATGCATATTTTTAAGGTCTTAATATACATTTATTACCAAATCTCCCTCTAAAAATCTGGACCTCTTTCTCAAAGGTTTCACCAATAGTGGATATCTCCACACATCTTTGGCAAGACGATAATTGCCTATAAAGCAGCCTCACTGGAAACATAAACCTTTTAAAAAATCATCCTTTTAGTTAAATGTGGATGTCTTTTATTATGGTAGAGGTTGGACATTTAAAAACATGGATGACTTTCTTCTTTGTAAAACGCCTCTGTGTAGCTCGTGCCTGCCTTTCAGGTGGGGTACACAGTTCAGGCAGTAGTGTGTGTTGTGTGCTCTCCTTAGGAGAATACGTTTGGAAATCGGACCCACCTGAGCGTGCCATCCCCTTGCTGGTGTGATGATGGGGAAGCTTTGTGCCCTCCTCAAGCTCCAGTGTTCTTTCGTCTAAGACACTTAACACCGTAGACGGTTAACATCTTTGACACCCAGCGATGGTCAGTGTCTGTCGGCTCCCCAGCTGGCCTGGACCATCGCCACAGGCTCTCCTCCATCCATCCTGAGCTGTGCCCGCCCGTCCCCGCTCCCCAGCGCTGTCCCTCTCAGCACACTTTCCCAGGTCCACGATGAGTTGCACCAAAGTAGCTACGGTTCACGTCCCAACAAAGCTTCTGCGAGTTCTCTGAGGGCAGAGTCCATATGGGCTCCGCCCACGTCCAACACCACAGCAGACACACAGCAAATAATTAAGGGAACATTGTGGTGCACAGAACGTCATGAGTCCTGGGACCTGCACAGCAGTCCTGGGAGATGGGGTAGCTCTGCAGCATCCGCAGCAGGTGCCAAGGCACCCCAGGGCTCCATGGGATATGCTTAATGCTTTCGGGCAACACAGACATGTGTGGCATATATCACAAACCACACAAGCTATAAGAAGCCAGAGGTAATTTAGCACTTCCATGTTGGATGGTGCTGTTTTTTCCAACGTTGTCATATTTTGGGGAAGCTGGGTTTTGGTGGTGGTTGCATTGGAAAGCAAACACCCCGTGAAAATCAACGGAAACAAGCCAAGTATGGCAGTGTCTGCACTGAGTCTGAGGCTGGGAAGCTATGCAGCGCAGAACAGTCGCAAAAATCCTGTCTGTTAGGATTTGCTATAATTGAAGAATGGAATCAAATTTTTACTCGCTTTTTCCAGCATGTTTATGCTATTTTCAAACAGCTACAAAGTTGTTAGGATATCAGTACTAATGAAGATGTTTGGATCCAACCACTTAATACACTGAACTGCTAACCATCCCTTTGTTTTTAATCCCAAAGTCCTAATTTATCCTTGCCCGCCTTTCCCCTTTGGTAACCCTAAGTTTGTTTTCTATGTCTGTAGGTCTATTTCTGTTTTGTAAATAAGTTCATTTGTATTTTTTTTTTATATCATATAAGTGATATCATGTGACTTTTTGTCTATCTCTGGAATGTTAACTATTTCTTTTGGCTTAGGTGCATTTTGAAGAAATTACTGAGACATTAGGGGCACCATGAACTGAGAACGTTTGGGAACCTCTTGAAATAATCTAATTTGGTGGTCCTTAACCAGGTGACTTTGCCTGCTAAGGAACGTTCATAGTTTACTGATGCCAAATATGAATTCCATTGTTCCATAAAAGTCTAGTCACAAATTTGCACGCTGTGAGTCCCTGATGGCTTTCTGACACTTGTGATTTGTATATGATCTATGGGAGATCTTTATCAACGAATAAATGAATAAGCAGGGATGTAACAAACCATGCACTTACAGCACTAAGACAAACATCTTACAGTGATAGCTGTAGCTAACGGGAAGGGCATATTCTAAGTGTGTCAAATCTTACGAAACCATTTAAAGTATAAAGAATGAAAAACAACGTTCCTGTCTCTGACTTGGCTTATTTCTGATGAAGGTATAGATAGCAAGCCGAGATTTTCCTCTGGGCTTCACTGAGGTATAATGTCTGTATTTTGTAACAAAGAATGATTTAACCCGACATGCTTTACATGATCCTATTCAGGGCCTTGGGCTGATAAGAAAAGCATTAATCATAAATATGAGAAACTAATACTTTAAGTCCTGACTCTGAGGATCCCATTAGTCTCCTGTCCCAGGACTAATTACATACAGTCAAGGAGGCTCATTCATGTAAATATGTGTTTTGTCAGTAATGCAAAACCTGATCCTGGCCTTGAAACTTCAGCTCCATTTATACATGCAAAATTTATGTGGGATCAAGTGGAAACGACCAGGCCTAGCATAATTAAAAAGCTGATGGAAACGGGATAGACGTTGCTATTCAGTCCGCTTCCCTGTCGTCTTAATTAAAATACGAAAATTTCCCAAGTGTAACGTGTTTGAGAGATTTTAAAGATAATCGTTTCTTCCAAATCACATAAAGTTTTCTCTGAGAATAATACAAACACTATTCTTAGTAGGGAATCGTAACAATAGGGTTACTCACCTTAATTAAGAAAAATCATTTAGACCATCAGTGGCCTGCACACAGGTACTGTGAATATTTTCATTCTCTCGAATCTAAAAACGTGTGTGCGTCACGTGTATGGAAATAGAGGGAACAGTGTTGAGAAGGGTGGAAGGGAGTAAACACTGCGCTCAAACGTTGCCATGTCAGTTGGGAACCCCACCGGGAAGGAAAACTATATCACAGAGAAGTCTGGGAAGATTGCCTAACATTTAACGCCTGTAAGTGGGAAACATGTAAGTGAGATGCTGATAATGAAGAGGGTTGTGGCCATGGGGGAAGGGGATGGCTTCTGGGCCTTACGACCGTCTCACACGCCGATGACTTTTTTGTGCTGTGATAAAATTCACTTAAATAAAACTGGACATTTTGCCATTTTCAAGGGTCCAGAATCAGTGCCATTCACAGTGTTGCACAACTGTACCACTATGTAGTTTCCGAACATTTTCATCACCACTAAGGGAAACCCCCTACCCATTAGCCAATGTGCTTTTGGTTGGAATTTTTCTTACAGTGAACATATACTCTAATCCATGGCAAACTGTTGTAAAATGCTTCTGCTGTGTTCATTCATTTAACGATTCTAGATTTGAGAGTCACGTCAAGTTATTTATATATTGTACTGAGAATCAGGTCACTATCAAAAGACTTCAGCGATCTTTGTTTTTTATGGATTTACATGATTGGGGTAAAATAATCTATAACCGACAACAAAGCTTAAATATGTCTGGGAAGCAAACAGCAATATACGAGGCTTAAAATGCAATATTAGAGGCTGGTTAGCAGCTAAAGGGAGTTTATACTGAAGAATGGTGGATGTAATTTCTTTGGGAAAATGTATCAGCAAAAGGATTGAATTTAATCTAATATCACCACTAAAGCCTGTGGCAATCTTAGGCAGCATTTAGGTAGTACCTTGGGCCAAGAAGATGATCCTGAATTAGCATAGCATACAAATCAGCTTTTCGATTTTCATCAGTTTATCTGCATTACTGGCTAACGCTGATGTACTCACTCACATGCGATAAGTACAGCACCGTATCGCCGTGGTGTAAAATATCCTCGAAGCACGTTTTAATTGTTTTAACAAGGTAAAGTATGCTGTTTCTGCGTGGACGATATTATCAGTATTACATCGAGTCCCTCCGTTTATGACCCCTGACGCTATTTAAAAGAGACGTTAACAGAATAATTCGTTCTCATCCCGTGACCTTGGTCAGGAGCGCATGGTGCTTCATATTCATTGTGCTGAACTCACAGAGGCTTCGGTTATAACATCACTTAGTTTATATTCTGAAGAAGGCTCCGGGGAGAAGTTGCTCTCATGCATTCGACTTCTATCTAAATCACAATATTTGAAGACAAGTGGGGATGGCAGATAACTATTAAACAACTCCTCTGTGTACTCGTGGCTCTTCCAGAGACGTAAATGAAAGAGCTAAATCCCAGTGACCTCATCCAGACACACAATTTACCTGTGCAAATTCAGTAGCATTTACATGCCACGTGTCGGGGTTTACATTAGATTTAAAATCCTGCTTAAATGGTGTAACAGGCGTCAACCACACCACCCATCATAGAGCCGTGGGTGCCTTCCTCGAAACTAATTGGGAAGACAAGGACAGCAGCTTTTTTTTTTTTTTTTTTTTTTTTTTTTTTTTTTGCGGTATGCGGGCCTCTCACTGTTGTGGCCTCCCCCGTTGCGGAGCACAGGCTCGGGACGCGCAGACTCAGCGGCCATGGCTCACGGGCCCAGCCGCTCCGCGGCATGTGGGATCTTCCCGCACCGGGGCACGAACCCATGTCCCCTGCACCGGCAGGCGGACTCCCAACCACTGCACCACCAGGGAAGCCCCAACAACTACCTTTTAAAGTGTAAGCACCTAGTGTCTTTGGCTATATCTACCCTCCGTTTGAACACAAGCAGGTGTGTGTGTGTGTGTTTGCACAAATCAGCAAATCCGTGTAGGGGATGTAGGGGGTGTAGGGGATACATGTGATGAGACATACATGTTAAGGAAAAAAGTCCCGTTTCTTTTTCTACAAGGAACCTCCAATAAATCTAGAGTTTAGCTTATCACAAAAATGAGCATATATACGACACAATTAATGACTTTGAAATGCCAATATTTTTCATCAGTTAACTAGACTGGCCATTGTTTTACTATAATATCATTCTTTAGGAGTACTTTAAAAAGTGCCTGGGGACCTTGAAATGGACTGGATAATTTAAATGTATGGTCTTCACAGAGCAGCTATTGTTGGGACACACGATATGTGCAAATCTGAAGTTTAGAGCTAAGAGGGACAGGTTAAGTCTATTTTTCAGAGAAGTAAATCAAATGCAACAGATAAGTGACGTAACAATGTCCCTTAACTAAGAGGTAGTTAGTAAAAATTCACAGTAAATGCATGATAAATACATGGGCAACTATGAGTTTAGTGTGAGATATGTAGGGAGGAGATGGCAAACAGGGAGGAAATGTACAGAAGTTCAGAATGAAGCTCTAGAGTGAGGTCGTTCCTCCCTCCGCTACTTAAATAGTCTAGTGGTGGCACTGGTCAGGTTGGTGGTGCTGATGCTGTTGGTATTACTGAGATGTGGTGTAAACGGTATTGGATGTTGTGGCGGTGGAGGTGTTGGTGTTGGCGGCGGTGGTGGTGGTGCTGTTGGCATTGCTGATGATGTGGTGTTGGCGGTGGTGGAGATGGTAGGGGTGTTGGTGGTAATGGTGGTATTGGATGTTATGGCGGTGTGGCGGTGGAGGTGTTGGTGTTGGTGGCAGTGGTGGTGGTGATGCTGTCGGCATTGCTGATGATGTGGTGTTGGTGGTGGTGTTGGTGGTATTGGACTTAATGGTGTTGGTGTTGGTAGTGGTGGGTTTATAAAGGCTGAGGAAGGTAAAAGGAAAGAAGGTCTTTCAAATTGTCTAAGAAGCAAAGTAAATGCAGTTGGGCCTCTGTATCCCTGGGTCCCTCATCTCTGGAGTCAACAAACCTCGGATCCTGTACTATGTTTACAACTTGTGGTTGATTGCATCCGAGGATGCAGAACCGTGGATGCAGACAGAGGGTCAGGTGTGGGACTTGAGCATCTGTGGATTTTGGTATCTGTGGTGGGTCCTGGAACCAATCCCCATGGATACCGAGGGCAACTGTCAAAGCTTTGTGGTTTCTGTGAATGTCTCTAATGAGCAACCTGTCCCAAGCTTCCTCCTGTGTGTAGACGAGCTTAGGCAGGGCAGCAGTGCTGAGCTGCCACTGTTTTGTTTTGTTTACCCTCCTCTAAATCCTCTGTGGATGAGAAAGGGAATTACAAAGTCTAAACCTTCCAAGATGCTTAATATCCTGATTTTTTTTAAGTGTACAAGTGTGTAATGGATGGCAGTGAGAAAGGAAATATGATGTATTATAAACATGGAATCAAAGGACAAATTCTCAAAATACAGATGTAAAATTAACTGTAATTGACATTTTTGTAGCATTAGAAGACAATAATTTAAAGTCAGCATCAAGTCTTCTGCCTTTGTAAGGACTTATTTAATATTAAGCATATTATTGAAGGCACAATACTATGAAGAATATATAAAACCTTTTATCCTGAACTTAAACATGGCCCGTGTCACCTCTTTGATCTTGGCCACTTTTAAGAGGTAAGAAATGTAATTATTTTACTCTCTCTTGGTCTTTGGAACCTGGATTCCAATATCAGCACTGACATGCACTAAAGAAAAGTGTGTAGCTTTTGACCATTTGGTATCTTAATTTTCTTATCATAAAACTTGGGGAGAACACTATTCCACTTAAAAGGCAAAAGTTCTTGCTAAACATAATAGCATATATCTGAGTTGTTTATCATAGCACCTGAAACATAGCAGCTGATCAATAAACGCTAATCTCCACCCCCTTCCCTGATAAAGCATCCAGGGCACGTAAAGAGGAGGACAACTTTTCCACCGTTATTCATCAAAGTAAAAAGAACTGTGGACCTGGAGACAGCGTATGTTTCATCCCGCCTTGGTCTTGAACGTTATTCAATTTTGCTTCAATTTTAACAAATATAATAAACGTGTCAATTTGTTTTACAGGGAGTCATGCAATACCAAGAATTACATCTGCTTTGGGAAATAAAATTAATGCAACAGTCACTTGTATTGAGTTGTTTCATTATTTTGATTTCTATACACTTACTTTACTTTTTGTTTTCCTTTCTGGTTTTTAAAACCCACTGGCATTTTTTGCTAGGTGATGTTTACTAGAAAAGAAAGGCAAGATTGACATTTAATATTTCAAAGAGACTGTTTATCCTCACCTTTCACTGAACTGTGTACTCAAACCCCAGGTCCACCCAGAACTGGGGGGTTCCATGCACAGGGACCCTCGCTCGACGCATTTGAAACTCGGCATTTTCTCAGTCTCAGTGTCTGTTGAATTGAACTGAATTCAAGGGAATGTAGCACAGAGAGTATTTTATATTACGCTAGAAATAATCTTCACAGAAGCTGGCAAATAGAACTATCTTATTGTAGTAAACCATGTTTTCTACCGACATAAAAAGTTGAAATACGCATTTTGAAAAGTTACCGCTGATAGAAAATGGCCAGCTTAGAATTGTCATAATCGGCCACCAACGGGCATAAAACCACAACCGGTCAGATGACAATTGATAAATAATAGTAACGCACGATGGACCGCCATTACGAGTAATAGTAACGCACGATGGACCACCATTACGAGTAATAGTAACGCACGATGGACCACCATTACGAGTAATAGTAACGCGTGATGGACCACCATTACGAGTAATAGTAACGCACGATGGACCACCATTACGGGGATCAACTCCTGACAATTCAGAAAAAAATACGTAAATGTTCCGAAACAGCACTGTCCAGAATTCCTGCCTTTCCTTGGAAATTCTCACCTTGACTTGTGTGGCGTCTGAGCTCATAGACAGTGTGCGCAATGTTTTAGGGGAAGAGAGAGTACACTTACGCTTAAAAGGCATTTCATAAGTTTGGATTTTACTGTTTTTAGATCTATCGAGTCTCCCCTTTGGGGACTATTTGAAAATACGTGGCAGCGGAAAATGTGAGCCTAATGGTGTTGCAGAGACAGAAGCAAATTGTTCTTTTGAGGGTGGGGGGCATTGGAGAGGTATATTAACCCTTTCAAGACCCGCGGGTGGATTTCCTCTATGGATGTTAAAAAGCTTAGTGCCCCCAAACTTTTTAAATAGATCTCCCAATGTGACCAATGACTCTGTTAAATTCAGTGCCTTGAGAACTGGTTCTGTTTCCAGGTCTGCAAAAAAAGCATCTTTTTCTGTTTTTTTTTTTTCCTAAAGAATATAAATATATACACTACAAACTTTAAATGCTTAAATATATATATATATATATATATATATATATATATTTTTTTTTTTTTTTTTTTTTTTCGGTACGCGGGTCTCTCACTGTCGTGGCCTCTCCCGTTGCGGAGCACAGGCTTCGGACGCGCAGGCTCAGCGGCCATGGCTCACGGGCCCAGCCGCTCCGCAGCATGTGGGATCTTCCCAGACTGGGACACGAACCCATGCCCCCTGCACCGGCAGGCGGACTCTCAACCACTGCACCACCAGGGAAGCCCTATATATATTTTTTTAATACTTCAATGATGTGCTAATCTCCAAAGACTTTTTTAAATGAAGGTATTGTTTAGGTCATATAACTTAATGCTTTCCTGATCTCACAATTTTAGGATATCTGCAACTCTGTGCATATCATCAAGGGAGAATCTTGAACATAACCCCTAGGAAATATTGCTTTGTACCTGCTATGTAGTCAGACCATTAGCCAATTTTCTGACCCATAAATCTGTTAGCTGACCACGTGTAAATACGCTGAGTAAATTGCCCTAAATACTGGGTCTATGAGCACCTTTGTACGCTTTATCTTCCTTCTGTTTTATCCTCACTCTACCTTAGAGTACTGATTATAGCACCCCAACGAGTACTGCACAGTCCGTGCTTTATTCCACACAGCTGGCTGTGGACACAGACAGCTCAGAGAAGCCCCTGACATCCCCCCTTTTCTCTGTCTCTTAAACTCAACCCTTGCTAGATTTTGAGTCCAGGCAGTCGGGGACTTTCCATGATTCCTTTATTTTTAGATGCTTTATCACTCAACCACTGAGCACACTACTATTTACAAAATAAAAGTGCTTTAAGGGAAGCAAATGCACATATTATTGAAGGCTCTAAAAAAGCACTAACCCATTTTTACAAATATTTACTGAGGCATTTTCTCTATGCTTGGATACAGCTGGGAACAAAAGAGAAACTCCTGGCCCTTGAAGATCTTACATTCTAGTGAGAGGAAGACATAACTAGAAATGTGAGTAAGTCGATTATATCACACATGAGAGGGTGAGAGTATATGAGAGAAATAGGCAGAAGGGGCTCTGACACAACCGTACTTCAAAGGCCTCCCGGTTTGCTTTTTGTTCCATAGCACAGATTTCTTTCTTTGTAACATAATTTTGGCCAAGTTCTCCTCTGATAGGTACAGAGCACAGATAAGGTTGATTTTTAGGTCACATTGTCCGAATCACACTGGAAACACATATTAGTCTTAAACAGATTGTTTGTCCTGAGTACATTTGATGTACTTTCTGATTGACAATATTTTTCATCATCATCCAATATTCTGACGTTACAAAAGCTGGCGCACATTCCTGTTCTTACACAGTGCCTTGACGGTGGTTCCTAAAAGGGATTCACGATCCTTGTTCAGTATCTTCAGCACACACATAGGTAGAGCATCCCTTCTGACCGCTGCCGTAGCCCCTCATAACCACGTCTGACGCCCGCCGTTCTGCTTACTGTAGTCTATGCTCACTCAGAACGCGTCTCATTCTGGCACCAGCTGTCAGAATTTGTGCCACAGGACGCTCTGCTCTTAGGCTAGACCTGTGCCTGCCTTTACGTTAAAAGTGTCTTTCAACGTGAAATAAAAACCGTTACTTCAATTATCTCCGCCTTCGGTCAATAATAATTAAAAATATTACCCTAACTTCTCTCCTTCTTCAATTCAAGACACCTCATTATTCGCTAGATAACAGAGGAAAAGATGAAACTGGCCTCATTCAAACCATCCTACTTCCCTTAGTGGTTACTCTATTTCTACAACACAGGAACATGAATGCACCTTCAGTCTGTTTCCATTTTATAAGACAGTGTATTCCATAAATTTTCTAGACACCACATAAAAATATTTGCATTCTCATCCTCCCTGGCCTCCAAGGGGGACTTAAGCTATTTCTCCCTGTATGCAGCATGTACCACATCCTCTCACTGAGAGCCTCCCGATACTTTCCTGCTCAAATGCATGGATTCAGCAGCATCCATGTCTCAGGCATGTCATGGGTCTAAGATCGGAGATCCTACACAACAATTACAAGACAGGGCGATAATCGCTGTCCGGACTGGGAAGAGGAGGGCCTGACCAAGACTGAGCGAGAAGTCAGACTGGAGATATTTATGAGGAGACGGACCAATAGCAGTGAATGCGGGGAAGACGACAGAGGTGGCGGAGTGAAGCCAGCGTCCCAGGGTCTGAACCGGTGAAGACGACAGAGGTGGCGGAGTGAAGCCAGCGTCCCAGGGTCTGAACCGGGGAAGACGACAGAGGTGGCGGAGTGAAGCCAGCGTCCCAGGGTCTGAACCGGTGGGAGACAGTCTCGCTGTGAAACTAGCGCAGCTGAATCATGAGGGCTGCAACATACACGTTTTCAAGGCTCCGTCCTACATATTTAATTTATGCTTTTGTATTCTTTTCCTTAAAGATCCACCCCCCCCCATCAAATTACTTAAGTTTCATGTGCTATAAATCCTGAATCCACCCCTGCACTTGAGAAATGACATTCTCTACTGTAAGAATTGCAGAGGGAAAGTCTGGTGCGCATGGAGAGAAAGTACGTGTATCCTGGACTACTGGATTGGAACTGCCTGTGGGATTTGAAGATGGGAAGATCCAGTCAAAAAGCCAGTTGGATTTTAAGATATAGTCCTCAAGAGAGGAATAACCAAAGGAATAGATATGTGTGTCGCTGGTATATAAATGATGGTTGAAGGCATTAGAAGGTAAAATCTTCCTGTGGTTTATTCCTATAGCCTTTACATTTCCCAGCAACCTCGAACAGAAAAGTTATACAGATGTAGGTAAAGATATAGAGATACCTATGAATTCATTTGGAAGAGGGGTTTTCTGCTGCTGGACTGTACTCTCTGCCACCATTCTCACCTTGAAGGTATGAAATGATGCCCTAAACTGAAATGCCTTACTATACGTCACATTGTCAGAGAAATTCTCAAACTAGAAGCCAGGTTTCCTGACTCTAATTTTGTGTTTTATAATCATAAACTATTTCCCATAAGGTCAGAATATCACTTAAAAACTAAAACAAACAAATGAAGCTGTACCAGAAGGGTCTATTTGTTTCTTTGGATCATTTATAAAGCTATTAAGTAACATTAATTCTAACCCTGATCTCTAGGGATCCACGAAAATCAGTTTCCAGTCCCTTGATGAATGGATATTTAATGACATTTGGTATAAAACCTTATCAAAGGATTTTTGAAAGTCTAAATACATTCTGTCTGCAGCTCTCCTTCTGTACAATAATCTTTACCCACTCAACTAACACTAATGGCCTTTTTATTGTGCTGTATGTTGTCGGAAGGGATGGGCCCAGGGAGGAAGAGAGAGGAGACAATAGCATAATAAATATGAGTGAACTGCAGAGAAACTAGGAAAGAAGTGAGAAATGGATATTGAGGGAACGTTCAAATCAGGGCAGGTGTGGGAACTAGGAAAGAAGCGAGAAATGGATATTGAGGGGACGTTCAAATCAGGGCAGGTGTGGGAACTAGGAAAGAAGCGAGAAATGGATATTGAGGGGATGTTCAAATCAGGGCAGGTGTGGGAACTAGGAAAGAAGCGAGAAATGGATATTGAGGGGAACGTTCAAATCAGGGCAGGTGTGGGAAAGCAACAAGAATGACCTCTGAAAGATGTAAACTAGTAAGAAAAAAGATAAAATGTATTTTAAAAACTACCCATAGGATGCATGGATCGCTTATTACGTGTCCCACTGGGTAGGTACTAAAGCCTTTTGTACATTTTCTGCTTCAGGTTCCACTTAGCAGAGGAGGGGTTTTGAGCGTCAGAGACCTGAGTCACCCCTGCCAAGGTCAGCCACCTGGTAAGCGCTGAGTTGAGTTTTGAACCCAAGTTTGTCTCCAAAGTCCCAACTCTTGATCGGTAGCAGATTTAAGATCACTTCCAAAATTACATTTGCATAATAATGGCGTTGTGAGGAAATAATGGTATTATCACATTATAAAACTTTCCGTCGGTCAGATCTATGTATTTATCGATCTATCTACCTATCTATGTATCTTCCATCTATCTATCTGTCTATCCGTCCAACCATCTATCTACCTACCTACCTAACTACCTGTCATCATCATCACCATCCATCTCTGTCAGGTTTATTTTCTGTCTCTCTCTTTCATAACAAAATGGACTAGGTGGGTAGGAGCCCTGTGAGTTTGGGCCAGTATATTCCTAGCTCTGAAACAGCGCCTGGCACACAGTAGGTATTCAAGACACACGCACTGAATGAAGGGATGCCTGGCAGCATCTCTCCACGGTGGAACACAGAAACTCTGGATCAAACACTGAGGAAAAGGACCACCTGTCCTATGCTCCCACCATGCCTTCTCCCTCTAACTGCACACCCACTCAGCAGGGAGACACCTTCCACCTCAATGAAGAGAAAGTGTCCAGGCACGACACAGCCACAGCTTTTGCAGTGGCTGCCAACACAACCCACTTCCCCCCAACGGCAACATCTTGCTCAGGAGAAATTCCTTCGGTCCTTATTTCAGTGTTTGATTTAAATGGCAACACCCTGTTCCCCTTCCTCTGGTTCCCACCTTACCCTCCTCGTCTCCGCAGTAGCCTCTCAAGTTCTCATGTACTACTCCATCTTCCCTCTGTTCTGCGGAGCATTGCGTGAATTTCGGCGTCCTGCAGGGGAGCAGAGTTAGAAGAAGTGAGGCAGCTTCCCTCCACGCCCCGCACCCAGTGTATGGGAACTAAGAGAACCCAGAGCTTCTAGAGGGTCTGAGAGCTTTACATCAACGTCTGTTCCGTCTGGCTTTGACCCTCTTTGCTGTCTCACTAAATTCCTCGTGACAGTATTTCAAAATTACGTCGAAAATTATAATTTTCTAATTCTATCGGGCCATGCCTCCTGATAACATATTTAAGTATTCAGAATGGGTAATTTAAGGAAATAGGAGAGGATGCAAATAATGGTCGAATAGGTTAGTGAACTTGCCTAGGGGCTGACCTGCACTGAAGAATCAAGGGGTCAAGTTTAAGTACCAAGGCACGAGTGTCATGGTGTAAGTAACACAATATGAAATGTGAGGATGCCATGTACTTATATATAATATCAATACTCTTCTTTATTTTCTATTAATTACTTTTTCATGCCAAGTTTTCATTTTCTTTGACTGTTTTTATTTTTTAGAATCCAAAGTAGTGTGTCCGGAGAGAGAGAGAGACATACATAGATAGAAGTGTCTAAATGGAGCTGTATGTCCATCTAGATGTAAATTGCGGTGTACACAGGAGAAGAGTCTTTGCACACGTCAGGCACGTGTAGGCAGTCTGGAAGTACAGGTGTCCAAACGCGTAGGACTCAAGATTGATACCCTGTGATTTATTACGTTGCGGCTGGCGCTCCAGAAGACGTGATTTAGTAGTCACTGGTTATTTCAATTTACTCCTTTTGCGTTTTTAATTAGTAAATGAATCCCTCATGGTCGAATGATTAATCGCACAGTAATTCACTGCAGTACTTTCTTTTCCTATTTGTGCAAAGCGCGGTGCATAGAGGAAGTGTCTGGAATATGGGCTGACGTTATAAATTATAGCAATGCATTCACACCACTCTCCTTCAGGTGGTGTCAGCACTTTCATTACAAACTCCCATTTTCAAGGTGCTTAAAAACTAAGCTGGGAAAATTCATTTTCAGATGGCAGCTGGTATAGGGGATGTCCACCAGGGAGCAATGTTTTTAAATTTAAGGACTTCCTTGGCCGTCGTTACACAGCAGGTGAAGTTAGCTATGCCCTTTTTTCATGTAATTCTCTGAAACAAAAGAAAAATGAAATAAAACTACTTCTCTTAGTGGCAGTGGCTCTAAGGTAAACTCTAAAATGATGTGAATTTTAGACACAGTCCTTTTTCGTTAGAACAGTTTCAGATTTATAGAAAAATTCGGAAGATAGAAGAGTTCCATATATTCCTGTTTACAGTTCCCCCTTTTTTTCTTTTTCTTTTTTTTTGAAGTACGCAGGCCTCCCACTGTTGTGGCCTCTCCCGTTGAAGAGCACAGGCTCCGGACGCGCAGGCTCACCGGCCGTGGCTCACGGGCCCAGCCGCTCCGCGGCACGTGGGATCCTACCGGACCGGGGCACGAACCCGTGTCCCCTGCATCGGCAGACGGACTCTCAACCACTGCGCCACCAGGGAAGCCCTACAGTTCTCCTTTTATTAACGTCTTACATTCGTATGACATATTTGTGATAATTAATGAACCAAGATTGAAACATTGTTATTAACTGAAATCCTTACTTTTCTGGGATCTCCGTGGTTTTTACATAAAGTCCTTCTTCTGTCCCAGGATCCCATCCAGGTTACTTGCATTACATTTAGTCGGTCTGTCTTCTCAGGTTACTCTTGGTTGTGGCTTTCCTTGTTTTTGATGACAAATCCTTGATGACTTTGTAGAGTCCTGGTCAGACATAGAGCAGGCTGGTGCTTTGTTGGAATTCGATGTTTCTTCTTCTTCTTTTTTTTTTTTTTTTTTAATATAGTTGATGTATAAGTTACAGGTGTACAATACGGTGATTCACAGTTTTTAAAGGTTTACTCCATTTATATCTATTATAACATATTGGCTATACTCCGCATTGTACAATATTTCTTTGTAGTTTATTTTACACATAATAGTTTGTACCTCTGAATCCCCTACCCCTGTATTGCCCCTCCTCCCTCCATGTTTCTTCTTATGATAGGGTTTGTGGGTTTGGGGAAGGAGGACCGCAGCGTAAGTCACCATCTTCATCACCTCATATCAAGATACATCTCATCAACATGCCTTATCACCTTTGATGTTGACCTGACCCCTGGGTAGAGGTGGTGCTTGTCGGGTTTATCCACCTTACAGCTACCGTTTCTTTCCTTCTTTATGTGCTGTACTATTTACAAGGAAGTCGTGCACAGCCCACGCCTAAGGAGTGGGATTTACTTTCCACCTCCTTGGACAGAGCATCCACAGAGCTTATTTGGAATTCTTCTGCCTGGGATATGAGCCTCTTCTTCTCCATTTACTAATGTATTCAATCATTTATTATATCAGTATAGACTCATGAATATTTATATTGTGTTTTGGGTTACATCCAGTATTACGTTATTTATTTTGTTACTCAAATTGTCCCAGCTCTAGCTGCTGCTTTTTTGTTTTTAATTGTCACTATAGGCAATTATGGTGAGAATGCACCCTCTCATCACGTCTAAACTAGGAATCCCTCCTCACCATTCAACATTGCATCAAAATCCAGATGCCGCTAAAGCAACAGAGACAAAACTCAAGGCCCCCAGCACCGCACGTGTAATCAAAGGGCAACATCAAAGTGGCACCAAGCCCCTCAGTCACTTTTTCTAAGCTCCCGTGTTCTTTAAGGAGCCAAACTTTCCTTTCAGCCAGACGGCAAACCTATAGTCGGACAAGCTTTCTCTGGAAATTCTGCACTAAAGTGGAAAATCATAATAACAGTGGAGCGGCTGCGTGTCTGGCTCAGTGTCAAGCGTGCAGCCTCTGAAGGGCTAACTGCGTGCTTTCCAGACTTGCCCCTGCTATCCTGCTGTGACCTGGGCAGTTCATTTCCGGATTTAACACCTCCTTGTTGATAAATGGTGATATTAACGAGGGTCTAGCTCAGCGGGGTACGGCGTCTGCTGCAAGCACTGAGGTCCTCCGGGGAGCAGGTCCTCTCTGTGCCTGCGGGACCCCCGAACAGCAGGAGGGCAGGATGCTCTGCTCAGGCCTGGGAGGACCGTGAGCCCACAGGTGGTCCGGGCAGCCAGGACGGACACAGGAGAGGCCTGTGGACGTAAGAGAGTAAGCGTCCCGGGACACCTGCGCGGCAACGTCGCAGGGAGTGCAGAAATCGGTGCACGGCAAAGGCAGGCAGACCCCAGGCAGTCACGGGACAGGGGGAGGAGGTTAGCTTCCTACAGCTGCCCACTGGCTCTGCAGCGTGTCCCAGGCGCTCCCCGAATTCCTCAGCATGTAGAGCCCTGGAAAGTTCCCCGCTCTGCCATCACTCCAGGTTCCTTCCTTCTGCACTCGGGTCCCGGTTTCCTACCCTGCAGGGGCCAATCCCCCCACTGTGGCTGAAGTTCCTGCCCCTCCAGGACCCCCAGTGCTCACCTGGGGAGTCACTGCCATGACTTACTTGGGCATCATTCCTGCGAGAGATTCTGGTTTCCTTTTAAAAAGATTAAATATTCATTAAAATAATTTCAATTATTAAGTTTGAAACATATTAAGTATATCAAAAATCTGTTAGTCAAAAATCTGAGTCAGCTTTGTCAATGTCCTTTTTTCTAACATATATATATCAAGTTATATGAAATTGATATTATATATATGTGGTACGTTTTATATATAGGAAGTTCCATATATAATATAAAGTCCTTCATATATATAAAGGTTATAGAAATTAAAACTTTATATATAAACATTATATAGACTTTATATATACATGTAAAATATATATAAGGAACTTTATAGAGAATATATATTCCTCTATATATAATTAATTAATTATAATTATATATATAAATAATATAATTATAATATTTTCTTATAATTTTTAAGTTTCCCACTGTAGTTGCGCACCCCCTTTATAATCCAGATATGCACACTTTTGCGGGCCTCTCCTCACTTTTCTTAAACGAAACTGCCCATTTTATTGCTAATTTGAAAGAACACATTTTGTCTGATTCCCTCAGTTTTATTCTTGCTCCCGTTGAACTATTTTCTGGTTTTAGGCTAATTCTTTCTTTTATCCTTTTGGGTTTACTCTGTTCTTACTTCAACTTCTTGGCTTGCTTACTAAGCTAATTAAGTTTGTTTCTTTTATTCTAATTTTATGATTAAGTTGCTAGTTTTCTCACAGCATTGCTTACCTGGCCCCCAGCGATGTTGATGTGCCGGGGGTTCTTGTTTTCATCAATTTCCCAAAAGCCCTTGTGTCTGCTTTGGATGTGAGCCACCCGCTCGGACGGGACAGGTCTCCTGCGGTGTCTGTACGGACACTTGCGGCCTCAGACAGCCTGTTTCCCTAACGTCTATTCGGGGACGTTATTCATGCACGTAGGACAGAGCACTGATACACATTTTTCCTTCTCCATCAAATTTTCTGGGTCATTATGCCTTATTTATGTCTCCTATAAACAGCGAAGAGCTGAGCTTCTATAAAGTCCAATCCAAGCCTGGGTCTTATCGGTTGCTGCCTTAGTCCATCTACATTTGCTGGGACTGAAATAGTTGAGCATATACACACGACTGTGTATAAAATAGATAATCCACAGGGACCTGCTGTATAGCATAGGGAACTCTGCTCAATACTGTGTAATAACCTACATGGGAAGAGAATCTGAAAAAGAGTGGATACATGTATGTGTATAACGGAATCACTTTGCTGTACACCTGGAGCTAACACAACATTGCAAATCAACGATGCTCCAATATAAAATAAAAATTAAATTACAAAACACTAAAATAAAAGAGTGGCGCTTCTTTCACTTTTCTAACTTGATCTTGGGATTTTCTCTTCCGTTCCTTTGCTTCTCTGCATTTTTTCCTGTTTTCTTTTGGATGATTAAGTTTTCACTGTTTTTTTTTTTCTCCGACTCTTTAGAAACTAATCACTTTTGCCCTCTTTGGAAGTAACAATTGGCATTTTTCACGTATTCATGATTAGCAAAAATCTAAGATTGTTTAATACTGTTGCATTTCTTCTCAGCAGCTATACTGATTTCAAAGAAATGTCTTTCTTATTGTGTGTTTTTTTCTAGTATCTTAGTTCTGTCTTGTTTGAATACTCAGACATTGGATAATTCCTTTCGTTATTATCGTGTGCAGTGAACATCACCTTGGCTCTATTTACACACTCCCTGTTCCTCTTTACTTACTACTTCTCTGTGAATCCAACCATCCTTTCCAGGTTCAATTCCCTTTCTTCTGAAGCACATTCCTAATCATCCCATCATCGAAGTCCATGAGAAGTAACTTCTCTCAGACTTTTGCGATACGTTCTTTTTGCCCTTTCACCCTTTACAATGTATATAAAATTTTCATTGATAGTTGAATTTCCCTTCCCACCTTTTGCCCTTATAGTCCGTGTGGAGGAACATCTGTCTGAGTCCTGTTCCTCTGCAGCCCTCTCCTACCTTTGACTGCTCTACGGTTTTATTTTGGTCTTGGATTATCTGTAATTTTACTGTGATGACTCGGTGTGGATTTGCTTTCCTGGTCTTTCTGTAGATTTACTATAATTCTTGAATCTAAGGTCTGTGTCCCATCCTCTCTCTTCTGTTTTGGCTCTAAGCTGGGCTTTTTCCTCTCTTATTCACATCTTTTAACTGGCGAGAAAACAGCTTCCCTTTTTAGATTTGTCTAGTTTGATATTTAATCTTGCCATTGTGTTATTCAGTTTTAATTAACTTATTTATTCTTAGAAGTTTTACTTCTTTTCTATCTCTTCTTTTCCCTAAAAACACTGATTTATTAACTAGTAATTTTCTGATGTCATACCAGAACACACTTATTTTACATGTTTTTGAGATGTCACTGATACACTGTACATTTTATTTATTTTATTTTTATTTTTATTTTGCGGTACGCAGGCCTCTCACTGTTGTGGCCTCTCCCGTTGCGGAGCACAGGCTCCGGACATGCAGGCTCAGCGGCCATGGCTCACGGGCCCAGCCGCTCCGCGGCATGTGGGATCTTCCCGGACCGGGGCACGAACCCGTGTCCCCTGCATCGGCAGGCGGACTCTCAACCACTGCGCCACCGGGGAAGCCCCCACTGTACATTTTAAAGATGTACAGTTTGGTGAGTGTTTACGTGTCTATACACATGAAAGCACCACTACAGCCAAGACAGTGATATGCATCACTTCCAGAAGTTTCCTCCTAACCTTCCTACCACCACCACCACTTCTTCTCCCAGACTTTGGGCAACCACAGATCTGCTTCATGTCACTACAGGTCCGTTTGCATTTTCTATAATTTTATGGCATAGAATCATGTAGTTTTGTAGTAGGTAGAATCATGGGCTTCCAAGAAATCCACATCTTAATCCCCAGAATCGAATCTGCAAACATGCCACCTTGCAGGGCAGGAGGGGCTTTGCAGGTCTGAGTAATAAGGTTCTTGAGATGGGAACTAATCCTGTGGATGGCTGTCTTCACAAGGACCCATATAAGGGGGAGGGAGGGTCAGAGTCACAGAGATGTGAAGACAGCGGCAGAGGTTGCAGTGACGCGGGCTGTGAGCCACGGACCGCAGCAACCTCTAGAGGCTGGAAGAGGCGAGAAAACAGGTTCTCTGCTGCTTCCTCCTGCACGGAATCCTGCCAACTTCGTGGTTGTAGCCCAGCGAGACCGACTTCCAGCTCTAACCTTCAGATCTGACCTTCAGTCCTGTGGGAGCTGTTTTATACCGATGAACCTATCTCCAGGGCAGGAATAGAGACCCAGACGTAGAGAACGGACATGCGGACACAGTGGGGAATTGGGTGGTGGGACGAAATGGGAGATGAGGATGGACTACATGCAGTGTCCTGCATAAAACAGAGAGCTACTGGGAGCCTGCTATAAAGCACAGGAAGCTTAGCTCGGAGCTCTGTGACCACCTGGATGGGTGGGATGGGAGTGGGTGGGAGGGACGTCCAAGAGGGAGGGAATATAGGCATACATATAGCTGACTCACTTCATTGTACAGCAGAAACTAACACGACATTGTAAAGCAATTATACTCCAATTACAAATAATCAGTATATTGGAAGTTATTTGGTAAGAGCAGAAATAAGAAGCTAGTACAAGTGTGCGTTCTTTTTGCTCTGTCTGGCTTCTTCACTCAGCATAATTATTTTGAGATATGTTCATGGGCAGGTACCAACAACTTATTTCTTTTTACTGTTAAATAGTATTTGGTTGTTGTATAGATTTGCTGCCGTTTAATGAACAATTGGGTTGTTTTCAATTTGGGGCTGTTAAAAATAAAGCTGCTACGAACATGCATGTATAAGTATTTGTAACTGCGGTTGCTTTCTTTGGGGGGCATGAATACCCAGGAATAAAACAGCTGAATCAGAGCATACGTACATGCCTACGTTTTCAAGGAGCTGCCAGACTGTTTTCCAAAGGGGCTGCACCATTTTACATTCCCATCTCCAGTGTATGAGAGTTTCAGTTTCTCTACATCCTCACCAACATTTGTTATATTCAATCTTTCAACTTTAGCCATTCTAATAGGTACGTAGTGATATTTTCTTGTCATTTTAATTTATACTGACTCAATGGTAAGTGACATCAAGCATCTTTTCATGTACTTATTTGTCATCTGTTCATCCTTGATGAAGTGTCTGTTCAAATCTTTTGCCCATTTTTTTTTAACTTGGGTTGTTTTCCTATCATTAGGTTTCCAGAATTCTTTATTTTTCGAAATATAATTTTTCATCAGACGTATGCTTTGCAAATGTTTTCTCCCAGCCTGTGGCTTGCTCTTTTTCATCCTCTTGGCAATAGCCTTCAAAGTGAAGTTCTTAATTTTGAGGTAGTCTAATATTATTTTTTTCTACTGTGGATCATTCTTTTGGTGTGATATTTATAAATTGCTTGCCTAAGCCAATATGCAGAGTGCTTTCCTAGGTTTTCTTCTAGAATCTTTAGAGCATTGTTTTAAATTTAGGTCTATAATTCATTTAGAGTTACTCTTTGAACATGGTGCAAGTATTCTGTTCTATCGTTTATTCGTCTCTCTTGACAGCGGTATGTAACTGTCTCGGTTAAGGTGACTTTATAATGACTTGAAGTGAGTTAATGTTGGCATTTCAACTTTGTTCTTCTTCATAAAAGTTGCTTTAGTTTGTTCTATGTCCAATGCATTTCCATATGGATTTTAGAATTAACTTTCTACAGGAAGTCTGATGGGATTTTAACTGGGAATGTGTTGAATCTATAAATCACTTTGAGGAGAATCAACATCTTAACTATATTGGATCTTCTGAAACATGAACATTGTATAACTATTTATCCAAATCTTTTATCATTTCTCTCCACAGCTTTTTCAGTGCACAGGTGTTGTGCATCTTCTGTCAAATTCATCCCTAACAGATGTTCCCTCCAACATCTCTACCATCACCATTGCCCCTCACCTCCACCTCCACCATCATCAATCTACCTCCACCTCCACGTTCCCCACCTCTACACTCATCTCCATCACCATTACCCCTCACCTCCACCTCCATCACCATTGCCCCTCACCTCCACCTCCATCTCCATTGCCCATCACCTCCACCTCCATCACCATTGCCCATCACCATCGCCACCTCCAACATCTCTACCTCCACCACCCCCACCATCCTGGGTCCCAGCACCATCTCTCATGTTGATGGCTTGATTTTCAGCTCTTTCTTGTTGCTGTATTTTTGTAAGATCAGCATTGCAATTAAAGTAATTTTATTTAGCAGTTTACCTAATATTTCTAGGGGTTTGTACTGAGAATGTCCTTATGCTTAGTTCACGAGATTGTTGGAAGTGTAAGTAGGGAATTGTCCTTTGTATGGTTGTAAGCCGCTATTTTCGTATGACCACACTGCTACGGTCCTTCATTGGTGGTTGGCACTTGGAAATGTTGGATAACAAATAATTAATTTTGCAAGAACCCCATGTATAAATCACCTTATTTAACTTCCTTCAACTGTTTCAAATTTGTTGCTTTAGTAATTCCATTTGATTTTCAAAATTACGCCTCTTTTATTGTGCCTGGTTTTGTATTTCCAAACTTATCATGAATGTGATGTCTTCTACCATCTATGTCTTTCTTTTTATTTTCCACCTTGTAAACTCAACTAAATGAAGATGCTTTCCCATCAAGTTTTTATAAAGATTTAGTGACTCTTTCATATTCTCCCTTTGCTTGGAACGTATCTTAATGTAACACCTGGTATTACACCTTGTGAAAGTATTTCTCATAAAAAGATAAGTCAAAATTTTATCACCGTGTGGCCAGTGGTACCAACCCATTTCACCTCAGGTCCAAAGGCTAATCATTCAGGTAGTTACGCATTTTCTGAAGTAAGTTCTTAGGTAAATTGAAAGGAAGAGACAGACTGCATACGTGCAAGAAAAGAGAAAACCAGGCATCCAAAGTAGCATATATAGTCTATTAAAATATATATAGATATATATTAAATATGGACTGCTGGGACAAAGAAAGACAGAGAGTTAGAGAGACAGGGAGACAGAGACTGAGAACTCCCATTTAACATGAATTAGTCATGTGCATTTGAAGAGATCAACATTTAAATGCATTTTGTGATGAGTATTTTGAAAGACAAAGAATCCTTGTCTAAAGTGATTAACCAGTTCTTAATTCATATATATTTTTAACTTTTATATTTTATACTACATATTAGGGTCCCTTAAAGTAGGAACAATGTCACATTTTTATCCCTGTGTTTTCTTTCATTTGCTGATATTCATTTACATCTTTTACCAAAGCTGATCTAAGTATTCTTTGTATTTCACTGCTTAATGTAAAGTTGTGAATATAACGTGTGCATGTTTTCCCTAGACATTCCAAATACTCTGTGTGTGTGTGTGTGTATAAAATCCTCTTTCAGGGGGTTATGATCTTTTTATTTTGCTCAAATACCTGACCTTATCCTTTTAATTTTTAAAGAATTACTTTTAATGTTGTCCAGGAGTCAACATCAAGCTATTTGATCAGCCAAATGATTAGTCAAAGAAACAGAGATTAAAATAAACAGCACACGATCATTAAAATGTGGAAAAAAATAGGAGGTTTGCCTATCAAGCCTAGGTCAGTGGTGACCAGAAATCAGTCCTGTCGTTGGTGAGCGAGCCAGGCGGAGGCCAGGTCCGCACAGGTGAGCATCCCCGAGACAGGGCTGCCGACCACCTCCCTAGCGGCTGCCAGCTGGAATGCAGCCGGTCATCATCCCTGAGCCTCCCTCCTGAGCCTGGCGACCTCTATTCCCCCTTCATACTCTGCCGCAAAGCTACACAGCGTCCTCCCAAGGCACCGTCTAACCTCTTCATAACATGAGTCCCGAAAGCATGTGCCGCAGATTTCAGACAATAATAATCAAAACAGGGCTAAATGTGGCATAATCCAGTTATCTGAAACAACTCAGCCGTACCAACGACTCCATTGTATAGTCTCCATCCAAAAAAAGCATGTTTGTTAAGAGGGGCAGAGTTAGAAAAACCTGCAGTGTGGGCGTTCAGCATTGCGGTTGCGGTAGTGTGTGAGTTTGTGGAGTGTTTTGCTTCTGTCATCATGCTTTCCATATGAATATGTGAGAGAAAAGCAAGAATCAGATGTTCCGGGTGGTGCCCATGTGGTCTGCCTGCACTGGTTGAAAGTTCTCCCCGCCCCTTCTTCTCATTTTTCTCCTCCTTACACACACATTTCTCCTGGAGAGCTAGCTGCCTATTTGCACATGCATGTTGCACTCAGAACAGATTATCATCTATCTGTTCATCAAAATCCAGGAGCTTAAAAAAAAAATAGCCACCCAAAGAAGAATAAAGAAGATGACTCCCCGACTACTGTCCAAACTTTTCTACCCATGATCAATACACACCAGGCAGAGCTGCGCTGTCTTAATTGTCTCTTTTTTAAAGACGTGTATGATGCCGTGTGCCAGGTAGTATGTCCTTCTGGGGAACCGGCAGGAGTGCTGGTTCGTGGAAGGTTCACCTATTACCTTGCCCCACAGCCAGCTGGAGGTTAACCAGACTGATAGCCCTAAACCACCACAGCACAGACCCAATGATTTTCACATCAAGCAGCCTGATGTACGCTCTGCCATCTACCAATCCCTTTCCAATATCGATCCATTCCTAAATGAGCCTTCCCTGCTTTGTACCATGAGCAATAATTAAAAAAGCAGCACATTGATTTTAACTAATATTATGAAGGCTCTGGAGGTGCACATGCGTACAAAATAGTGGGCTTGACCCATCTTTCATTGTTCAACAAAGGATCCTGATTAAAGTTGAGACACAGGCAAAGAGAAATGTGTCTGCACTGAACGTGTCAACACTTATACCTGCTCTGTTTTATTATAAATCTCGTTTCGGTACCAATGGAGATTTTCTTCCCCGCGTTTTCAACAAAATAAATAAGAACATTCTTAAGCCCAGGTTAGAGGGTAACACATCAAGGGAAAATGTTTTTATAAAAAGCTGTTATAAATGCATTTCACTTTAAAATATGAAGTCATTTTCATTTTGTATAACTCATTTGAAAGCAAATAATTTATTAATGGATGTCCAATGTATGCTCTGGCACCAGACATGAATCCTTTTCAAGTTTAAAGTGTCTTCTCACTGTCCTATATGTAGTCAAAACTAACTTCATGCTAAACTACCAATGAAAACAAAGAAAGTGACGTGATTTTGCATCAGCTTCAAATACCAGAAGCCAATCTGTTTGCAGGATGTGGGTAGAATTTCCATGAACTGCAAAGCTCATCTCCGAGAACCCCTAAGAATATATTCCAACCTATGAATAATGCAAGTCACACTAGCAGATATTAAAATGGAGTTAAAGGTCCAATAATTTTTAAACTTATAGAATTGGTAAAATAGTTAACAGACTATTTTAAAAAAGCCAAAAATCTTAAAAGTACCTCAGTATGTATAAGTACAGTAGACCTCCAAGACACTTTGCCCCCAAGTTATCATAAAAATCCAGCGTAACGCAACTGGATACTTGTACCTGGCCCCCAGACACTCACAGTTCTCGAATGGTGGGAGAACTAAGTTCTCATTTTCCGGTTTTGTTTGTTTTTAATGGGAGGTGGTTAGGGATGCATATAGAATAAGAAATAATGAGTCCATGCCCTTTTAGGACTTCCCTAGTTTGTCCTATGGCCCATTATATGTAAATTTCACTGTTCTTAACTTTTGTGCATTTTGTGTTAGTGCAGACTGAAAAGTGTTTATTTTTGTTGACTTCACAGTAACACAACCCTGAAGATGACACAATTAAAGTGTGTTCACCTTATTTATTGTGGCGGGAAGTTTTCCTGCACAAACTCATCACACAACAGAAAGAATATTCAAAACTACTTCTGGAGTCATTGTTTTGAGTAGAAAAAAGATCTTTTATCATATTCTAGAGAAAAATGACCCCAAGTAAATCGACACGTTCAATATACCTCCCCGCACACACACACACATACTTCTTCCCCCCAAAAGTGTAGATGAATATCTACATCACCTTGGGACAAAGGCTTGTGTAACTGTAATGCGACAGAGAAAACACGCGTTCACCTGTGTAGACAGCCTCCCGTTTCACACATATTCTTAGGCACCGTGTGTCAACTGTTCCATGAAGTAAACTTGCTCGCTGGCTTGCTGGGGTTTAGTCTATCCTGGCCAGACTAAACACTCTCTAGCCCACCTCACTTCATGGCCATGAAGGATTCTCAGACCCACTCACACACACACGCTTGGAACATATAACTATGTATAAAATAGATGACTAATGAGAACCTACTGTGTGGCACAGGCAACTCTATTCAGTGCTCTGTGGTGACCTAAATGGGAAGGAAAACCAAAAAAGAGAGGATCTATGTACACGTATAGCTGATTCACTTTGCTGTACAGCAGAAATGAACACAACGTTGTAAAGCAACTAGACTCCAATAATTTTTTTTTTTTAATTAAGAGCATAGTTATGTTATGGGACTTAAACAATAGCATTAACTCATTTCTTTTTTGATTTTCATTTTCCTGAAGCTTAAACAATTAAAAACTTAAATCAATTGCCCCTCAGCAGGAAGAGATCAAGAAAGGACCCGTGAGTATCACTGAGGCAAAGGGCGTGCAGGTGGGAAGGTGGACCGTGTGCTCTTTGCACAGGTGCCTGGCGGTGTCCAAGGGCTTGCATGGAGTTCAGACGATCAGAGTTACAGGAAGTTCCCGGGATCACTCTCCTCGCCACGGGGAATCACAGACCTGCCAAATATTCTTGTCACATACGTTGGTTCTTTCACAGACAACAAAGGCCACACAGGCGCTGGTATGTACCAACCATATAGAAGGCTGAGAGAATCTGGGCTGGGGACATGAAGAGCTATCCTTGGGCTGAGCTTTCAGAACCATGTCCCAATCCCACACCCCAGAACTGGGCCACCAGGAGAGCTGCTGTCTCTGAGGCTGTGGATTCAGGAAGCCTTAGCCTGGGCTCTCAGTTCCAGAACCACTGTGTCTGCCCTGGTCGGGGGCTGCCTTTCCAGCCAGTGCATAGGAGGAATAGATCCGGCTTTGAATGGCTCAGCAGGCATGTCTGCCCGGGCCTGGAAAGAACAGAACCACAGTGATGAGAGCACCGTGTGGGCTCAACCGTGAGCACAGTGGGCTAACCTGTATTGACAATGACCAGCTCCTCAAGGGGTTCTCCAGAGAAGTCAAATCGACTTAAAGAAAAACATTAACATTTTTTTAAATGAAGTGTTTCTATACCCATGTATGTAGAGTGAGACTTAATCTAACATTTACTATCGAAGTAAATATGTGTGTGCGCGCGTATGAAATTGTGGTCAGTATCAAAAAGTTCAGGGTACAATGTTGCTGTGACAATTGGGCATCTAGATCCAAAATGTATATGAACCTCTACCTCACACCATGCACAAAAATTAACTCAAAGTGGATCACAGACCTAAATGTAAGATCTAGAAGTATCAAACTCTTGGGGAAAAAAAAACAGGTGAGTAAGTCTTCATGACCTTGATTTAGGCAATAATTTCTTGGATATGACACTGATAGCACAAGCCATAAAATTTTAAATGGACAGATTGGACTTGAAACTAAAAACTTTGTGCTTCAAAGGACACCATCAAAAAAGTGAAAAAGCAGCACAAAGACCAGGAGAAAATATTTCAAAATCATGTATCTGATAATTGACTTGTGCTCAGAATTCTTTTAAAAACTTGTAACTCAGATAAAAAGAAAAATAACTCAATTTAAAATGGGCAAAGGAGTTGAATAGACATTTCTCTAAAGAATATATAAAAATGGCCAATCAGCACATGAAAACACTCTCAACATCATTAGTCATTAGAGAAATGCAAATAAAACCATAATGAGATACCATTTGTCACCCACCAGAATGGCAATAATATAAAAAGAGAAAATGACCAGTGTTGGCCAAAGATGCAGAGACATTGAGACCTAATCCATTGCTCATGGTAATGTAAAAGGATGCACAAGTTCACTTGGGAGGACAGTTTGGTCTCTTTTTAAAATGTAGAGTAATCCTCTGACCCAGAAATTTGACTTTTAGGTATATAGCCAAGAGAAATGAAAATTTATGTCCGTACAAAAACTGGTACACAAGCGTTCACAGCAGCATTATTCATAATAAACAAACATGGAAACCGCCCAAATGTCTACTAACTCGTTAGATGGATAAACAAAATGTGCAAAGACATACGAGGGAAATATTTGACAATAAAAGAACATGAAGTGTATGAAGTACAACATGGATAAACGTCAAAAACATCAGGCTTAGGTAAGGAAGCTAGGAACAAAGCAACACACTTGGTGTGAGTCTATTTATATGAAATCTCCAAACAGGCAAACAGAGAGAGACCCCAAGCGGTTTAGGAATTACCCAGGGCCATGTGCGAGAGTGCCAAGTTACTGTAAATAAGGGGATGAAAATGTTCTAAAATTAGATTGTGGTGATGTCTGTACCACCGTGAAAGTAAAAATTCATTGAGTGTGCATTAAAATGGGTGGAATTTATGATATATCAAAGAAACTATGTTCAAAAAAAGAGAGAGAGAGAAGCAAAAAACAGAAATATCAAAATATCACCTCTCTTGGAATGACAGGCTGACAGCTGGATTTTTAAAAGCAGAAAACTGGAACATCATCAAGTGATTAAAAAACATATTTGCTCTACTAGTATAACTAGTATTGAATATACTGTAAAACTATATTTCAAATATTATGCATTTTTCCAGTCCTTTTTTTCACACATACACACCCAAAATATTGAGCGTTTTTACCAATAGATCCTCACTAAAATTACTCCTAAAAGTAAGTACTTCAAAAAATAGAACAATCTTGAAGAAATATCCTTGATGCCAAAAAAAAAAAAAATGATGCACAAAGAAAATAGTAAATATGGACACACTGACTGTAAAACAATTACAATCTCTAAATTATGGGGTTAAGCTAAAACTAAAGTATTGGAAAGCAATAGCACGGACGTCGAGAAGGGTAACCAGCATCAATGATTACGCGCGTCCTTCTTGGATGTTATATCTTATAATAGTTTCCAACGTAGGTGGCAGAATGAGACCCGGAAATAGAGAGGAAAGTGCGTCTCACTAAGAGTCTCATCTTAGGAAAACTGGAGTTAGTTGATACTGTCATGCGGTTATGAAAGAATCCAGCTCATCGTTACACGAGGTGATGTGAAATTTTGTGCCAATGGGAGAAGGATGTCTAGGGTGGGGCTGGGGGGATAAGGAATGGCTCATAACGTGAGGAGGAGACGAACCCCTAGACATTTTCTCATGATCCTATTTCCCGTGTACAGCGTGTGGTCACGTGTTCTCGTGTGCACTGGTGAGAGTCCAAAAGTCCGTGCATGTTCCTGAGTTTTCCCATTCGGGCTGGCCTGGTTTCCAGCTTTATTAAAGGGTCCTGTTGACCCTGGGAGGTCACCAAAACACGTCAATAGGTAAAAGTGTTTGTGGCGGGCTTCCCTGGTGGCGCAGTGGTTGAGAGTCCGCCTGCCGATGCAGGGGACGCGGGTTCGTGCCCTGGTCCGGGAAGATCCCACATGTCGCGGAGCGGCTGGGCCCGTGAGCCATGGCCGCTGAGCCTGCGCATCCGGAGCCTGTGCTCCGCAACGGGAGAAGCCACAGCAGTGAGAGGCCCGCGTACTGCAAAAAAAAAAAAAAAGTGTTTGTGGCCTTCAGTGGTGGTAGCAGAAGGACGGGAGCCGGGGTGCTGTTTGCTGATGGATGAAGTTAACCATAACGAAACCAAGGCTTCTCAGGGAGCCTTTGTTCTGATGTGAAAAGCTGACTGTCTGAAATGCCTCCAAACCTAATTCAAGGTGACTTCCAAAACAGATACTCTCAAAGGAGAAGACCTGCTTTCTTGGCACCTACTTTCTTCGGATTAAAAAAAAAAAAATAGAGGAAAAATCTTTAAAGCAATGGGTTCTTCACAAAAAGAAAATAGATACATTAGATAAGTTACAAATACACGATTTTATATTCCTCCATTAATTCAACATGATTTGAACCCACCATTGTAATCACCTGCCTTAGGCAGTGAGGTCCTCTTTCTGGTGAAACCTTTATTTAATGTCGCCTTAGGCTGGAAGAACTTCCCATGGTTCCTTGTGTTTGCGAAGGCCCTTAACTTGTGAGACCAAAGTGCATAATCCAGCTTTAGATTAAAAATGTTCCCTTAGAAGTGTCTAAAGCCACTTACCTCTTTCCCAATATATATTTTTTAATAATAGCACTATTTGGAAAGCATGCAATCTTTTTCTCATTTTTATAACTGATTTAAAGATGAAAATTGTTGTCTGGGTGACTTTTATGAATCATCTAAAATAACTGACCACTTAGTAATCCTATTGCACCATGTGGCTTATTTAAAAACAAATATATCTAGAAATTATTGGAGGCTTTTTTTTTTTTTTGCCATATGTGGGTCTCTCACTGTTGTGGCCTCTCCCGTTGCGGAGCACAGGCTCCAGACGCGCAGGCTCAGCGGCCATGGCTCACGGGCCCAGCCGCTCCACGGCATGTGGGATCTTCCCGGACCGGGACATGAACCCACGTCCCCTGCATCAGCAGGCGGACCCTCAACCACTGTGCCACCAGGGAAGCCCTACTGGAGGCTTTTTAAAAGCCAAAATTTTTAAGTGCCCTGATGACAAATACAACCACATCTACAAACCTGAAGTCGGACAGTAAAAATGTGATAACTTATAAACCAGCTGGGTTGTTTTTTTTTTTCCATTGAAACCTATGAAAAACAACCAATTAATTCCATTGTCTGTGGTTCCAACTGCCTGATACGGTGAAGACGCAAGAGTCAGAAGTTATGACCATTAGCCTGTAATCTGATGTCAGAGTAATTTGGTAGGAAGTAAGCAAGGCTTTGATTTCTGGAGTCCACCATGTTTGCGTGTGTTGATACCCAGATCACTCTGTAAAGGCACTTACACTAGCACGTGTGGAAGGGGTTCTGAGATGTCTTTTAGATTTCCACAGCTGACTAAAAATTTAAGAGGAGGGCTGGGAAATTCATATGTGTGTATTCAAAATCAAAGTCAAAATGATCCAAAGAGGATAAAAGAATCCACTTAACAGCAGTTACTTACGAGGTAAATGTGCGAGCAGTATACTTGTAATGAACTGTGTATTTAATCAGCATTCTGCAATTCAGTCATTATGGTTTAAAAAGAACCTGGCCAGTGAGAACCTAGGGGTTAAAATTAAGTTGTTAGGGAATTTCGTTTTGGATGGCGTGTTAAAGGGCTGTATTATAACTTCTCAATGGAGGGGGTGTTCGACCCAGTGGTTGACTGCACGTGGGACTAACTCCTGCAGTCATAAAGTGTGGTCTAAACCTGGCCCACTTTCATAAACGTAGATTGCTTTGTCTGGCAAAGATGTGGGGGAGTTGCAGATGTAGGTTCAGAATCACTACAGGTGCCAGAAGAAAGTTAGGGCATATGGCGCCTTGAGTGGAAGACGACATAGCTCTTATTCCAGTGGTGAGGCGTGTGGATTTAAATGCACTGTGACCACCTGCTGTGGGCCCTCCAGTGAGTTCCTTACACAGTCAGACAAATGGAGTGTCCCAGCCACTGTCTGTGGGATCTTAACATCTTGACCCATGAAGAGAACTAAACAGTTATCAACACACAACCTTCCTTCTGCAGGTGGGCAACCGAGGGTTGGAAAGTGACTTGTCCAGACTACCAGCTAGTGACAGAGGCAGACTAGCACACATCTCACCTCTGCTCCCCCTAACTCCAGTGTTCCTACAGCCCACCCTACTGTTCTTTTTCTCCCAGAGGCAAAAAATAGGTGCAACTGAAGTCTCATTTATCTTTTTAATCAGTGCAAGGACAGAGCATCTGCAATGCAGTGGGAGAAACAGTGAGCACGTAAGAGGAGCAGCGGGCAGTGAGGGTCCGCACTTCACCCCAGACAAAGGCTCTACACTAGAATTGCAAGGAGGAATCAGAGAGCTGTAGCCTTCTAAGGATTTGATGCCCATTGTTTTGAAAAATCACTAATTGGAAGTCTGCAGAAAGGAAGGGAGAAATGAACAAACCCAAAGTGATATGTGTAAAAAGTAGACAATATAGGGGCTTCCCTGGTGGCGCAGTGGTTGAGAGTCCGCCTGCCGATGCAGGGGACACGGGTTCGTGCCCCAGTCCGGGAGGATCCCACGTGCCGCGGAGTGGCTGGGCCCGTGAGCCATGGCCGCTGTCCGGAGCCTGTGCTCCGCAACGGGAGAGGCCACAGCAGTGAGAAGCCCGCGTACCGCAAAAACAAAACAAAACAAAAAGTATACAACATAAATAATTGAAATGGAACAGCTAAGTTCAGAGGCCAATGTTAAGAATAATACATTATATCGAACGTAATTTGACTGTCATGGATCAAGCAGCTACTCACAACAGACCCGGGAAGGAGGTCACAAATAAGGTATGAATCAGAAGTGGAGAATTGTTAGGGACTTCCCTGGTGGCGCAGTGGTTAAGAACCCATCCGCCAATGCAGGGGACACGGATTCAGGCCCTGGTCCGGGAAGATCCCACATGCCGTGGAGCAGCTAAGCCCGTGCGCCACAACGACTGAGCCTGAGCTCTAGAGCCCGCAAGCCACAACTACCGAGCCCGCGCACCTACAGCCCGTGCTGCAACAGGAGAAGCCACCACAATGAGAAGCCCGTGCACCGTGGCACCTCAGTCGCCGCAACCAGAGAAAGCCCGCGTGCAGCAACGGAAGACCCAACGCAGCCAAAAATAAATAAATAAAATAAACTTATTTAAAAAAAAGTGGAGAATTGTTACGAAGAGTACTTTAATCATGGATTCTCTAGAACCCAGCTGAATAAATACAAAGTGAGTATATTCCGTGTGGAGGTTGGAAAGTGAGGAATTATTTTATTCATACTAAATATGGAATTTTCTGTTTATGTCATCATTTGATTAAAAGTTTAAATTATCCAAGGATTAAAAATAAGTATGAGATCATAATAATATAATAATATTTTTAAATTGATAATATCTTAAAAATATGAAACAATTATAATAATACATACTTTTGACAATAACTTAGAGGAAACATTTCTGTGGAGCTTTTTAACTTAGAATTCAGTTTTGGGTGTGAAAGCTCTGCGTCTGTGCTATGCCATTCAGACTAGTTTACCTGAGATCCCAGGGACATGACAGCAGGCCTGACTGATGTTCACACTGGACCTGCTTTCCTCGGTCAGTTCTCAGAAGCCCGGGGTGCATGTTCCGAGCCTTTGGTGTTTTCACAGCTGTAATTGTGCGTATGTATGTATGTGTATGAAGATGATTAAATGCCGTGATTAAATGTCCTCTCTGGCACTCAGGAGGCAGCAGGAGAGCTCCATTATCTGAAGTGCAAGGGACAAACGGGTTTCTCTGGTCCACGTTACAGGGGGATGATGTGAAGGGCCAAGTGAGGCTTCTGTTAAGATGTATTGGCCAATTAGTCAAGCGTAGATAAATTATCAATCACACGAGATCAGACCTCTCATGTCATCATTCAAGAAGTGTTGGATGGATGCAAACCAAGGTAACGAAGTGGATTATGAAACGTGAGCCAGGTACCTGTACCTTTTCTCGCCTCCATGACGTATAGGCCATCATCAAGAGACTCAGTCTCGCCTCCCAAGACCCTTGTTTTTAAGTCACAGACTTGGAAAACAGGAATCATATTATTATGCCAAAAATGTCCTTCTCTTGTTTACTAATGAACAATATTTGACAAGCTGATTAGAATTTTTAACGTATGCTATCTTGTTCCAGTAACATAAGTGACATTTTGATATATGACTATATATGTGTATATAAGCATAAAAGTATATAAATGTGAATTCTTCCAAAGGAGAAAAGACAATAAAAGTCAACTGTTGTCTAGTATGTTAATTATTTATTTGCAAAATGTAATAGAAAATGAGATCATTGAATACATTTTTGTAAATGTAATTCTTTAATGTAAGGGCTTTATTGAAAGAAGTATTAAATAAAATACCCTAAGCTATTTTATCTGTATTCTAAAGAGCATTTAAATTTTCCATCTCATTTTTATTTTTCATTTATGAAAATTACACCCATCACATATTAGTTAGTATCTACCTGTACTGAGTCCCATTTTAGGTAAGAAATCCAGAAATTGTCCCTGTTCTTGTGGGGTTTTTATTCTAGAGAAAAGGTTAAGTAGTATTTCACCTGTATTTTATTGTTTGATGGCTTCCCTCCCCCATTTCTGTGTTTTTTCTTCACTGTCTTGTCCTTTGCTTCAGAGAAGCTTCTGGCATACAGTAGGTGCTCAGAATAAACAGGTTCTGAGCAGCAGAAAAGGAGGGGGCCTGTCACTGAGGATGCAGTCGGTGTTCTGTAGGGAAAGTGGAGCCTGGGTCTAACCTGGTCCAAAGAACGCGAATGTCTCTTGGCTTAAACGTGCAACTAAATGTAATAGAGATAGTGATTTCCCTTTTGGAAGACCGTGTAGAAAAAAAGGTTTTAATTCAGAAACTCCTGTTTGAATCCCAAATCTGCCACTAAATAGATTATTATTAAATCCCTCAGCCAACGCCTTACCTTTACCATTTATGAAAGTTCTCTGTTCAAAGGTAAAAAATAATTGCTAAAGTACCACCTCTCCAAATCAGATCCTCAATAAAGGATAATTTACTCAGCCCTAAAAATGAATGAAATTCTGCCATTTGCTGCTGGGTTGGGGGTACTTCACCAGCTCAGGAAAGCTGACTTGTTGGTTTGTAGGACTCCGGGAGCTGGCTGAAGCCATGCTGGTAACTGGGAATTGGCCTGGTTGTGAGTATTTACACAGTGGTAACTGACACAGGCTAAAGAACAAGGCGATTTTTCTCCCAGAAATCCCCTCACCAAACGTTGACCAGCACAGCACTGCAGACTTGGAGCAAATACTTAACCTCTCTGAGGTTCAAAAACTACTGAGAAAATGAGGTCATAATTGAGTAGCTGTAAGACTCAGGGGCTGTGTTTCGGGGGGAATATCGTGCAGGGTGAGCAGGAAAACCAGGGAGACAGGCAAGGTTTGCTCAGTTCTGTCTTCCGTGGGGCTGTGTGAGCCCACCTGGAGTCTTCATCCCCCGCAGGGACTTTGCAGGATAACACGCCATAAGGTGCCTTCACATCCCCACGTGCTCACCCTAGAGCTGGTTTGTACTTCCCGAAGCCCCCATGATTCTCAAACACATTTATTCATGAGCTGCTCCACGTACACATCTGACTCCACCCAGTTTTTGTTCGGATGCTCAAAATACCCAGGTACCGAAATAAGAGGCACAGCAAATCTAGAAAAAATCTCTTAGCCTTTAATTCCCACTTTTTTAAAGTAGTTAGGTAAGAGGGATAAAATTAGCTTCACATTCGAAATAAAAAATAAATTTAAGTCAAAATCCAAAAAGCCAAATGGAGATTATGGGCAAAAAACCTAACCCATGTCTGGTTATTTTCTGTCTCTAATTCTAGTAACTGTTTTTTTTTATCCAGATGAAAGAAAGAGTACTTGACTAGTTGCCGGGTCCTCTATGAGGCTCATGGATTAGCTGCTGTTCTCCTTGGTCACCCCTGCACTCAGGGACGTGTGATGCGCCCACTGGCTGCTGGGGAACCGGGTGAAGACAGGACATCCCAGCTCTGTGTAGTGCATCTCCCTGGAGTACAGATGACACACTAAGAAAGAAGAAAGAACACAGCAAGGCACTACGTGCTGTGGGGAAAGCACAGCCCGGTGAAGCTGGAAAGGTTGGTGAGACATTCCCTAGTTTTTCTCCGCGAAGCAAAGAGTTTCCCAAGGACCCAAATAAAGTGAATCAGGTGAGGATGCAGAGGAAGGACTCTGCCTTGAGGCAGTGATGTGTCTGGCAGCAGCAACAAAGCCACGTGGCCCACGGAGGGGGAGGGTGATGAGGACATGTCATTCTGCTTCTGGTTATGGAAATGCATCGGAGGCTTAGAAGTGGGCACAGCTGCCCCGTGGAGAAGCATGCGGGACGTCCCTGGACCAAGAGTGACCACTTGCCCAGAGCTGGATGCAGAGACTGGTGGCGAAAGGGGTGAGAGGGTGAGACGCGTCATATATTTTCAAGGCAGAACCGAGAGGATCTGCACTGGATGTGCTGTGGGTTAAAAGAAAAAAACAAACAAACATTAAATGCCTTTTTGAGAGAATTGGTCAATGGTGGTGCCATTAATTAAGATAGTAAACATTTAGATGGAAATGGATTTGGGGGCTGTGAGGGGGAAGCCAGAGCAATGTTTCATGCATATTAAGTCGGGATGCCTATTAGACATATGAATAAAGCTGGGAAGTAGGCAGTTGGTAAATGAGTCTGGAATTCAGAGCAGAAAGGAGGGCTAGCAATATAAATTTTGGAATTATAAGCATATTCTGTTATGTAGGAGGAAAAAACAGATACGTTAGAAGAGAAGAGATCTGAGGGCAGAAGCTGGGCACTTCAGCTGTAGAATTTGAGAAGAAAAGACCCTGAGGAGAGACTGGAGAGGGTGTCAGTGAAATAGGAAGAACATGAGTAGGGCGTGGGTCCCCAAGGCAGATGAGGGGATTGTTTCAAGGAGGAGAGAGCCACCCGAGCACTGAGATTTGGCCAAATCAGATGGGAGATTGTAGGGAAAGAATACATGATTCAAGAGGCTATAGAGCAAGGAGGTGTGAGGGAGGTGAGTCAGAGGGGTAGCTCGTCTTTAACAGGAGTGTCAGGGGGTGGAAAGTACATTAGGTACTGAGTGAATGTCCTTCCTTGGTTGCTCCCTTCTTTTTACCCTTTCGCGGCTTCCAGGAAGGGTCTTTACAAGAGAATGCTGAATTACATGACTTTTTCCCCTTGACATTTCATTCTTCCTTCCTGGAAAATGGGCGTGATCGCTACCACCACAGCAGCCATCCTTCGATCAGGAGGCAACCGCTAAGACTGTGATAACATGCTTAGAGTACGAAAGCAGGTGAACAGAGGGATCCTGGACTAATGAATCCACTTTCAAGACGGGATGCAGGTTTGAGTCTGCCCGTCTCTGGGATTTTCACATCCTTAACCCACTGTTGATCAGATCTCACGTACTGGCTGGCAAGCATAATTTGTAAAGGATGTAACTCGATGTCACTGACAAGTCATTTCCCTGTGCCCAGAGATGGGTTATCTATGCTTTCCCTGGCTTTTGATATCTGTAACTTTTATATTTGAATGGCATTAATATTATGGCTAATGTGTTGCTAACATTATTCTGCTCCCCCCAGGCCTCCTGCAGTCAGGGTCCCAAACCAGCTCCCCCTGGGATGCTTCAAATCTGCTCTGAGATCTCCCAGTTCTCTGTGCTACGTTGTGTTAGGAGAATATGATGGATATATTGGACAATTCATGTTATAAATTTCTGTGTGTGCCATGCCACAGAAGAGTAAACTCCCTGACACACACACACGCACACACACACACACGTGCAAAGATCACAGAGCTGCTCTTTGAGCCCAGTGTACTCCATTCCCTGAGCCTAACCAATCCATAAGCCTAATTATCAGACTTTTCTTAAATATCTCACCTCCCAGAGGTGAGACAGCTACATATATGGACATCAGTTGGGATTCATCCCCTCTCCACACACCCATTAAAAAAGTCAAAATCCAAGAACTTTAAATTGTACAAAGACAGACATTTGTCAAAAGAAAAAGAAAAAGTAAAAACGAGGCCTTTGCTGTTTAGACTCATTTGGTGTGCGTCGCTGTATGCGTCGCTGTATGAAGCATGCTTTGCTTTGTTTATTGTTGCCCTTTAGTCTCAATTAGTCATAAATTTCATCAATAAGAAACTGTTTTGGATGTTCTCCAGATTACTGTTAGCAGCTGAACAAATTACAATTATTGATACTATTGGGGGAAATTCCTGGATCTTTACAATTACCTTTAGGGATATCAACTAAGAAGGAAGAGATTGACCTCAACTAACTCTGGGTTTAGCTGAAGCAACAGGTTCAGTTATTTTCTTCTAGAAAGAATACGTTCATTCCCTTTGAAGATGCAAGTTATAGATCAAGGCCACGAGGATGCATTAGAGTAGGACATAATAGGAGCTCATGAAACTGAGCAGGGCCCTGTGGGGCTCCTGGGCACAAAAACCTTTCTGTTTCTCCCATTTCTTTTTTTTTTTTTTAACATCTTTATTGGAGTATAATTGCTTTACAATGGTGTGTTAGTTTCTGCTTTACAGCAAAATGAATCAGTTATACATATACATATGTTCCCATAACTCTTCCCTCTTGCGTCTCCCTCCCTCCCACCCTCCCTATCCCACCCCTCTAGGTGGTCACAAAGCACCGAGCTGATCTCCCTGTGCTATGCGGAAATAGGCTTCATTCAGCCTCTAAGACCTTCCCTGAGTTCCATCCAAACAGTTGCTAATTAGGGAAGGGAGAGGACGCAGAGACCAGGGAGGAACAGTCAAGAAACAATAGCGTAGCCTTGGGGAGGGTCCTGGTTCCCCCTCAAGAGATACACAGAACAATATCTTCAAGCTGTTTTGCAGCTACTGAAACCCCCGCCGGGTGGGAGGAGTTAACTGTTTGCTGCCCACAAGCATGTAGATTCCAGCCCCGTTGGAACCGGAAGGTTGATGATGCCGACTCCCACTTTGAGGGCATGAGCCGGCTGTGGCCCCCTTCGCCTGGCAAAGCAATAAAGCTGTTCTTTTCTACTTCACCCAAAACTCTGTGTCGAGATTGAATTTGGTGTCCCGGTACAGAGGCCGGGTTCAGCTTCCCTCACAAGGCACTTTTAGAATCCACATGTTGGTCGCTCAGCAGTAGTTGGAGCAATGAAGTCCGTCTGAAAGCAGTCTGTGTTCTTAAAAACTGTTTTAGACTGTCGTCACGCATTTGCTTCTATACGATTGCACTGTGCCTACAGAGCGGGGGATGCATTTCAGTGTGAGTTACAATTATTAATAAACGATGTGGCTATTTAAATAGTCACGCTCTGTGGCTTTTCAAGTGTGCATACAAGGGCCATCTGTTAAAACTGCAGGTAGAAAAGAAAGCAGGCTTTTAAAAACGGGCCAGATCATTCCCTTTACAAGGTGGTAGAAAATGGGGTGAGTGCCTCTGATCCATTACCCTCTGTATCCTGTAGTGACTGTGTCCATCAGGACCCCACCGACCAGTGGCGCTCTGGGTACCAAAGGTCCGCAGCAGCACCCATGATATTTTTCACCACGTTAACTGTTGAGTTGATGTGTTAGGACAGCTCTCTGCGAAACACACGAGGGCTCCAAACAGCTCTGATGAAGGCCTTGGGAAGGCAGGTGCCTCCAGCCAGGAGTGGACAGTATTCCAGGGAAAGAAGGAAGGAGAGGCCAAGGAAACCAGTGACCAGGGGAGACACAGAGCATCCCCTGCCCACCTGCCCCTGCTGCTGTGCTGATCCTTAGCATATGGGCTTTGTTTTGATAGGCATAAAATTACATCAAGGTCATTTCTAATAACTGTCAATAGCTTGAGAGCAGCAGTCAGTTTTATTGACACCTACGCTGAAGAGCTCGGGGACCACCGGTCCCCTGGGAAACAGATTATTATTGATATTAGTAAATTAGTATCGATAGGCGTTTGACGAGTACAGCGCATCTACAATGTACCAACGTCCTCATCCAGAAAGAGTCGAGCCTGAGGTTCAGACAACGTGCGTTTGTTGTCCACGCATCTGTTTTTTACCGTGTCGTTCATTTTTCTTAAGAGGAAGCAGGAGAAACAAGGCTGTTTTAAATAGATATCGCTAATTATTCCACTCGAAACTCCCTAAAGCCGTGCTAAGTGGCCTGCACTTTAAAGTTTGCTATTTTCTTCTGTTAGGGGAAGGAATCGTCTTTCCTCTATCCTTCATATTGCATCGACCTCTGAAATTTTGTATGTTGCAGAGGATGTTTGAATGGACATGTATGTTTTCTTTCATGAGTCTCTTTTACTAGAAGGATGGACCTTGAATAGTTGAGAAGTTTTCTAAAGAGGCTGGGGGCCAGCCTCGCCCAAGGGATGCACTGAAGTTCCCAGAATCCTGCACAGACCAGGCAGGGAGTCCACATCTCAGCCCACAGACGGAACGGGTAGCTTTTCAGAGCGGACCAGACCCAAATTTCAGTGGCACGTGTCAGAAGCAGAAAAGACAGGTAGTCAGAGGAACATGGGCTGAGCTCGTGAGAGCAGCAGCCCTGGAGAAACCCCAAACCAATAAGACCCTGCCGACTTCTCAGATAGGCGAGAGTGAAGATCCAGAAAACCATTGTGTGGGAATCAAATTATATGTTCACGAAAAATAGAGCAACAGCAGAAATGACATAAAAGTCATTTAAGATTCCACTTATAGGAAATGTTCAGAACATGAAGATCCTTAGAGACAGAAAGTAGATTAAACGCTTACGAGTGGGCTGGGCCTGGGTGGAGGGGGGGTGCACAGCACCTGCCAAGGGGGTGGGATTTATTTTAGGGGATGATGAAAATGTTTTGGAATTAGATTATGGTGATGGTTGTGTATATACTAGAAACATTGAAACTGTACACTTTAAACGGGTGAGTTCTATGGTGTGTGAATTGTATCTCAATTAAAATAAATAAACTATGAGAAAAATATAAACCTGGGAACGTCTCTGTAGTCACAAAAGTGAAAATGACGACTTGAGAGTGAGGAATAAAACTATTTATTTTAGTGTTAATGTACAGATTTAGTAAATCAGGGAATTAGCCTTCTTGCCATTATGTCTTGTATTTCTAATTCTGTAAATTCAGAGCAAGATAAGATAAGGAGGGTGAAAAAATGCTTGCGCTACAGGCCACTATCACAGCGAGAGGCTAACGGGCCGAGGTGCTGTTCCTGCAAGTGGTGGGCTCGGGAGCGGTACCCGCGCTCGGGAGCGGGGCTGGATTGGCAGTATCACTGGGCTGTGTGTACCGTGTACTTGAATCAGCTGTTAACTGGGCTACGGCGCCAACAATGGCATTTTGAGTTCTGAAACTTGTATTTCAGCCAATCCCCTCATAGGGACACCTCAGCTGGCCGCACGTGTTACTTCTGTGTCCCCACTGCCTATTGGCTTAGGTTTCATTTTCTTCGTGGCATCTTCTTTGGCTTGTACACCTCACTGCCAGATTCCTCACCACCCCACTCTCTACTCCTGATGAATCCACCTGTAAACTTAGTGGTCTAAGAGGTTTAATGTGGGGTTATTTGGAAACACCTCTTATTCAATATTTCTTTCTCTGGAAAACGTATAAAAAGATAAAATTCTACCCGTGAGGCATTGCTTCACCCAGGTGTCTGCATTTGCCCCTGGTCTCAGGAAGAGACCACATAACATTCCCAGATAGAATTAAAGCTTAGGGAACAGCGGGTCGAAGGCTTTCATTTGCAAATGAGTTCACGGAGACCCAAAGACCAGGACAAGTGACTACCTTGTAGAAGACAAACTTCAAATGAGCTATTTTAAGATAGGGGAGGAAGAGCGCAAGTGCTCAGGTTACAGGAGCGGAGGTCATGCCTGCGGTGGAGGTGGATGTGTGGTCCACTAGCAACACAGCCGTAGACGTCCAAACGCTTGGTGCCCAGACTCACAACTTACAGTGTGACTCCCCTGCAGAGGGAAGCTCAGGACGAGAAACAACTGTGCCAAAATGCAAGGTTTAAGTCAAAGTTCTACAGATTTGTACACAAGCATTGAATAAACAGGGCACGTATGCAACTGTGTGCCTGTGAACTTGTACCATCAACTAAATCTGAATTTTCCAAATCCTTATAAACATGTTAATCAGGAAACAGAGCGCCACCTTTCTCCACAAGGTAAGGATGCTTACCAACAGCAAGGCTTTCAGCGTTGCTTCTTATAGATGAGACTTCCCAGGGAAGGAAGACAGTCGTCCCGAAGGTTGTTACTGGTTTTTATGTCCTAGACTCTCGGGAAAAGGATTTGGAGACTCATACCTTCAAATATCTCTACTTAATGAAGATCATTCTCATATTTCTTGAAAATTTTCACTAGCAGAATTCAATTACAATTATACTACAAACTGAGGGAGAAACTGTGCTTAAACGATTACAAATTAACATCCCCATGTGACTGATGCCTTAAGATAGATATTAATCATATTTTATACGTATCCTCACAACTTTAGCACCATCATAGTTTCCTGTTATAACAAAGAGTAAAAAAGGAAGTGGTAAAAGTAAAGAAAAAAACCACTGGTGACTAAATATCTAATACCAGTTCTCTTACGTGGGTTCAATTGTATGACTACGAAAACAATTTGTTTTGCCGTAGAATTTAGCATGTTCCTCGTTAAAAAGAGAGTATCTTGAATAATAAATTTCAAATTATTTCCTCATACATGTCCATATGCATAATAAATGGGCATTTTAGTTCCTATCTAATTATCTAGATTGGTGCAGAATTTTTTTTTTTTAAAATAATGCCAGTTTTAATTGCAAAAGTGCTGCTGGCTTCAAATTTTAATTGCAATTCACAAATGGTTGGACTGGCAGTGTTCCATGACAAAGAAAAAAATCATTTTAATAGCAGAAGTACTGCCTCGCTGCAGATTTCAATTTCATTTTACAAGATACTGGGTCATTACGAGGAACCAATGGCTGATGTGAACCTCCGAGGTGTGGGTCGGGTTGGAGAGGCCTTGAAACATATGCCTCGCCGAGGCCGCCGTGACTGTGGTCTCCTTCTCATCGCCAAGATCAAGATCAGAGAAATCCTGAAAGCCTCGCGGAAGTTCTCACACCCTCAGCTGTGGCTGGAGTAAAGCTGCGCTCAGCCATGGAGTTTGTCCTGTCTCTGCGTCAGGAGCCCCACAAATGGGTGTAAGGGGCTCACTTGTAAGCTTTGGGATAAAGGAAAAGCGTACTGTTTTCATGGAAATACTTCCCCCTCAGATCTTACAGTTCACTCCGTCCTCAGTCCACACGAGGATCCTCAGGGCAAGCTTTGGCTTCGGTCCTGCAGGATGCTGAGTGGACACAGGTGAAAGGTGCTTTAGTTTTACTGGGTCTTTTGACAGGTGAAGATGCTGAGGGGCGGTGCTGTCTTGGTAACAGGTACCCCCCCATTGGTCAGAGACAAGTGACGGGAGACTGCTTTTCCCCTTTGTCACCCAACGAGGACTCTGGACCCGGGTCCCCAGCCTCTGAAGGTGGAGACATCTGCATCCCCCCACTCCTGGACTCCTGGCTCTCCCCTGTGTCTCACTTTGGAGGCAGCCTACCCTCAGGGCAGCCACCTGCCCACACACTGCACCGCGCCGGCCCTAGGAGGGGTGCTGCCTTCCGTCCAAGTCTGGGGCTGTACACGTGGCACGGGCACCGCTGTGCTGGGATAATCACTGGTGGAGCCCAAAGGGTGTTCTGCCTACTGACGCCCCAAAGTCACGTAAGTGAATCAAAAGGGCGACGTAGTCTGTGATTCAAAGGCATTGCAAATGGACTTAAACTGTTATTCCCAGAGCTCTAAAAAATAGAGTTCAAAAAGAGCTGGGTTAGGGTTTCCCTGGTGGCACAGTGGTTAAGAATCCGCCTGCCAGTGCAGGAGACATGGGTTCGAGCCCTGGTCTGGGAAGATCCCACATGCCATGGAGCAACTAAGCCCGTGCGCCACAGCTACTGAGCCTGAATTCTAGAGCCCACGAGCCACAGATACTGAAGCCCGCGCACCTAGAGCCCATGCTCTGCAACAAGAGAAGCCGCATGAAGAGTAGCCCCTGCTCGCCGCAACTAGAGAAAGCCCATGCACAGCAACGAAGACCCAACGCAGCCAAAAATAAATAAATAAATAAATTTATTTTAAAAAGCTGGGTTAATTTTTTAAGACTTTACTTTTTATAGCAGCTGTGGGTTCACATCAAAATTGACAGGAAGTTACAGAGATTTCCTGTGTACCTCCTGCCCCGGCCTAGTCATTGCCAACATTCCCCCCAGATGGGACATTTGTCACAATCAATGGACCTACATTTACACGTCATGTCACCCAAAGTCCAGAGTTTGTATTAAGAGTCACTCTTGGTACTGTACATTCTATGAATTTGGACAAACGCATGCAAACGTATCCATCTTTATAGCATCATACAGAGTACTTGCACTGCCGTAAAGTCCTTTGTGTTCTGCCCACTTATCTCTCCCCCAACTCCTCACTCCGGGCGACACCTGATCTTTTTACTTGTTCCATCTCTTTGCCTTAGATTAATTTTTAAATCTCTACTTTTAGGGTTGTGTAAAACATTTTTCACTACACATATCATTTTTATTTTTACTGTTTGGTAAAAGTAAATTATAAATAAAATGATATATATTGCATTACACAAAGTCATATATATGCACCTTATTTTTATATAAATATGTATTATGTATTATATATTACATAAATAAGTATATTACATATAATATTTACATGTTATATATGCACATTATTTATATATATTTTGTATATACACATGTACCTCATCAGTACAAACCACTACACAGCTAAAATAATTATACAGATGTAATAACAAATTTTTATGAAATTAGTAAATTCATGAGACATTAAAAAAATAATAAAACTTTAATGATCTCTAAATCAGGCAGAAGGTCAAGGGTAACTTCCTTAGTGCGCTATTACCAACCTCTGTTTCTATTTTAAATAAATGGAAGTGTTTTATAACTCAGAAAAATGATTCTGTCATTCCCAGAGCATCCTACATCTGCAACCACAGAACTAGGTATAGAGACAAATGTGGGTAAACATAAATTCTAAGCCCAGCCTCTCGAAGGCTCTGGTGTCCTCACGTCCCTAATACATCTCTGCACCAATGAAGCGCTGTCACCATCCATTACACATGACAGTAATGTTACGTTCAAAGTGTAGTTTTCTTACATTCATCTCAAGGCACTATTAAAACAGAGTTAACAGTTAAATGGTTGATATTTTGTGCATACAATATAAGACCAAATTGCATCTCCCATCTCTTTTGGTAAATATTTACTAAGTGTATCTGGGAGGCACTGGTCTTCCCTAGAGTTTTACAGCCGGAAGCACCGCACAGATTTCATCTGAGAACAGAGAATCCGTGGGTCCGGGGCCCAGCTCGGGGCTGCTCCCAGGCAGTGGGCCTGCCTCAGAAAGCAGAGTTCACACTCAACTGCTTTATCCACGTCAAACATTTCAAGGGGGCTGAGTGCCTGAAGTGAAAACAATTCTATCAGATAATCTGAAATCCCAAAATTCCATAATGCAATGCTGACAGTGCTCGGGATGTGGCATCTTTCAAGACAGCAGGAACCGTGGAGCCTGCAGCACGAGGACCCACCCAGAAGCTCCCTGTTGCCTCTGAAGGAATGCCCAGGGCAGCTAAAATGACTCAATAAATGTCTTAACTTTGCTGCCCAGCATGGACCCAACTCTGGGGAAAACTGCCCCTTTGCGTCCTGAAAGTGCACCGTGGACAGCAAAGAAGAGAGGAGAAGACACATAAATCGTGACGAGAAAGCCACAGCCAGTAAATGTGAGAGTGATTTACTTGAAACACAGGAAGGAGAATAAAATGCATGCTAAAAGCTTCCCATTGGGGAGAAAAAAAGGGAATTCGTAGCCAGAAATAAGGTAAGACACAGTTAGCAAAAGTGCCCAAGGTACAATCATTTCTGCTTAGGAGAGAAGCTGGATTTAATAAATCTGGGTCTGTCTCTGTGTGTGTGTGTGTGTGTGTGTGTGTGTGTGTGCGCCTTCATGTGCCTGTGTGCTTTCACACATGTGAGATCGTCTGGGAGAGTTCACAACCTGCAGACCACTTGCACACACACACATACCTGTGCAAGGAGGACCCCCGGCTGCTGAAACAGAACCTGGGATCCAACGCAGGTTTTGTCACCTCCCTGGTGTGAGCTCGTGCAACCTGGGTCCACGGGGCCCCCTGAGAGCACGGGGCCTGCAGCGCTGTCCTCGGAGCAGGTGCTCCCTGAATGGACAGCTAGTCTCTCCCACAGAGGCCACACACGTAGGGGAGGTCTGCTAGGGCTGGAGGGTGACAGGTGGGTGCCGGGCAGCAGGGGCTAGAGGGGTCAGCAACGTGCTTGAGGTGGGGACAGCAGGGTCCGTTGTGCCCTGACAAGGGACAAGATGCAGCTCACAGGGGTTGGAGGCAAGAAGAGTGTGGCCACACCCACTGCCCGGAGGCTGAGGGCACCATCCAGGAGGATGCAGCAGGCAGGGTCACAGGGCCGGGGCAGGACGGGAGTGGACGCATCCGTCGGGGCCTCCATCATGTTCTTGCCACCTGCCAAGAGTGAGGAGGGGGCCCGGGGGGTTTTCCTCCCCAGCAGAGAACCGTCTCCACACAGCGTTCCTGGCAGGGCAGAGTGAGCTGGTGATCAGGTCTAACACCAGCCACTTTCTAGCTGCGCGATGGGACAACGCACTTGATCCTCTGATGGTACAAAAGGGAGCAAAACGGTGACTTGTAGGTCCCTCTCGGGGTGGGTGAGGGTGAGGTGATGCTCAAAGGGGTGGCCCAGAGTTGAGCTTCAGCCCCACGTACTGCAACCATCACAGGTCGAAAGAGACCTGGGGCAGAGGTGACCCTGGGCCACAGCGTGTTCTGATAGAGGCTGATCATAATTCATCTTTCCAGGAGGTGATGTCACCACACTTGCAGAGATGCTGGGGAACACGTCATCCTTATGTAAATGTAAACCCACTGGCCTCTTGAGACCAGAGCATGGCCACTTCTGCCACCATCCCACGACTGTGTAGGGCTTAATGAGTTTACACATTTCACTGCATGTATTTCTTGCTCTCCAGGAACTTTCAACCTGCAAGAGTCTCTCCCTCAGTTTCCCGAAAAGGCACTAAAATGTCCAGCCAACTCTAACCATCCCATGGTAGCAATTTGCTGGTGGTCATAGGCTACAAACGCTTTATAAGCGCTAATTATTATTTCAGTAAATTATTTTTACATTTTTTTCCCAAAAGAGTGAAATAAACCAGCATAAGCAGAAAAACATAAAGCACAAGAATTGTTTTATGGGCCCCTGGCTGAGATTTCTGAACTTGAACATTATACGCGGGGAAACATTAGATGCATCACTGTTTAACTGTTATCTCTCTTATTGCCACTTCTCCCTTCAGACGAGGGCTGGAGGGATTAACCCTCTCTATTCTGTCCCCAGAAGAGCTGTCTACACCCTACATACTCTTTAAATCCATCCATAGACATCCAGATTTTACAGAGCCTAAGAGAGAGAATCTTACAGATGTTAGAATCACTTCTAAACTTTACCTGTTGTTTCTTTGTATCTCAAAATATCAGGAATTAAAAGAATGGTATGAAGGCATTAAATGAAAACAGATACAGGTTAATGCAATTAGTGAGTATGTATTCAGTTATAGATGCCTTTACAACGGAATGGAATAAATTCATTGTACGTGATTCTTGGGCTATTTCTCCTTTTGACAGCACTTGAAATCAGCCATGCCACACAGGAGCAGCTCAGACACAGGCATGCTGGTCCAAGAGGCCAAGCCAAGAAATGCAGAAAATGGCTTCACTGGAAAGTCTTCTGGAGCAGCGTGACAGTGACAGCCAGGAGAGAAGGCAAGCGCCATATACGCTCTGTTCTAACAAACCGGGATGCAGAGATACAGGTGATGTAGGAGTTGCAGAAAGATGTGCGTATCTGCAGCAGGAATTCTCAGACTGAAAGCAAAATTGGCAGGCTTAGCAAATGAGGGCCATTGTCTTTAAATATCGGATGAAGTCTGTTTGAATTCAGGGAGGAAAGAATGCCAGTCTTTGAGAACTGTTCAATGTGGAGAACGGCAGCACCAACGAGATATCTGGGAGGGCAGAGAATCTCATTGCACATGGCTTGCGTGATATCGGGGGATGCCAGCAACCCCTGGAAATTCCTGATGCCTAGCGGTGCACCTGGAAAACGATAGCTGGCAGGTGTGTGTGTGTGTGTGTGTGTGTGTGTGTGTGTGTGTGTATAAGATTCTCTAATTGCATGGGCTTTAAAAGCTTACATAGATAATGTTTTTGTGTCACTTAAAATTTAACGTTACTGGACCACACATATATATATATAAAAGATATATTATAACTTTTACCTATTATATATTACTTGTATACACATACATCTGGTAAATTTCATATATGTATGATACACACATGTAAGTATGTGTGTGTGGGTGTGAGGGTGTGTGTGTGTGTGTGATACTGTAATTCTATGGGCTTTAACAACTGACATGGATAACATTTTTGTATCAATTAAAATTTAGCATTCCTGGACCTTATATATATTGATAATATATATACTATAACTTTTACATATTATGTATTACCTATATACACATACATCTGGTAAATTTCCTGTATGCATGATACACACATATAAGTGTGAGTGTGTGTATGTCATATGTGCATGGAATTTGCCAGATTTAACCCACACGAGCTATTTTTCCTCCACAGTGCTTGCAAACAATCTACATCAATACCTGAGCCGATGTTGATAAAGACGTCATAAATTACACGTGTTTTACGCCTGCCACCCCTTAGCGACATCGCTGAAGACGGTAGTGTGGGATAGACAGGAACCCACGTGCTGTGGCCAATAGAAGCCATCAGCTAGCTGGTGGCATTAAAGACAACTCAGGTTTTAAATATGCACTGATGATAGCACGGCTACAGAGGAAGAGGAACCCAGATTCTCCTGTTCATCAGGCTTTGTCCCCCATGTACACGGCGTGCTTCTGTGTGACTAGAAGAGCAATTATGGTTTTTTTGTTTGTTTGGGTTTTTTTGTGGTACGCGGGCCTCTCACTGTTGTGGCCTCTCCCGTTGCGGAGCACAGGCTCCGGACGCGCAGGCTCAGTGGCCATGGCTCACGGGCCCAGCCGCTCCGCAGCATGTGGGATCTCCCCGGACCGGGGCACGAACCCGCGTCCCCTGCATCGGCAGGCGGACTCTCAACCACTGCGCCACCAGGGAAGCCCGCAATTATGTTTTTAATACACTTATATTCCACTCCCCATCTCCCCATCGTTCCAGGATAATGAGTCCTTAGAAAAAGGAGAAATATAATATTCAACAGTAAGATTATTGTTCGGTGTAAATTATCACTGCGTCTGCAGAGGGCAAGTACCTGACCGTCTGGGAAGCCCGGATGTCAGCAGTTCTGCTGAGGGCCTTCTTGCTCTACGACCGAGAGAAGACACCCCGTCCCTCCCCGCGACCAGCGTTACCCTCTGCTCTTCCCCAGGGTAAAGTCCGGACTCTCACATCAGCTGTAGGTACGAAGGGCACAGTAGATGACACCAAAAATCCCTGGTACCAGCATAGACGACAGCCCCAATGCCAGGACTATCGGGCTAGTGCAGATTCCATGGTAAATGCAGCCGATTACAGGGCTCAGCATGAATACTTGTTAAGTGCGTTTCGTTGACACTCATGATTTCATAGGCTGCCTGACTGATATCCACGGGCCACTCCCGGCAGGTGGAGGTAGGGAGGGCCGAGGTTGGAAGGAGGGGCGGGGATGCCGGGGTGCACGCTGGTCCCAGAGGCGCTAACACATGGATGACAGCCACCTCCGAGCACGCAGCTCACGCCTCAGTCCTGCAGCGGGACCTTTGGGAGAACCATGCTCGTTGAGGGGAAAGGTCAGCAAAGGTTAAACAATCGCTCTTCAAAACCATCTGGGTCCTCGTTTTCACCAGTTGCCAAACTTCGGAAGATAACCCAGGCCTAGACCCCAGACAGCCGCAGGGAACGAGAAAGGCGATCTCATAGGGGGAGCATGTCTTTAATCCCACATGCACCAGACTGTTGTCCGGATGGTGTTTCCGTGGAGCGAAGACTTACAACCGCCTGTAAATATACAGCAAGGCTGCCATATACCTTGACTGATAATCGGTGCGGGTTACGATAATCGGTGCGGGTATTTTCCATTGCAAGAACAAGCCTTTAAGTCCAAGAAAAATTGTATTTGCAGTAGCCCTAAATATCCATCATTTAAACCTCAGTGGCCATCTATTTGGTTGTAGTGATAACAAGTGTTCCAAAGTTTAGGAAAGCTGTACCCAGAGCATCCCAGAACAGAGGCTTGGGTTAGAACATGTTTTGAAAAGATGAACTATGAAAGGAGAATTGTGTCATTTTATATTTTAGCTAAGATACTCGGAAGAGAGACTTACCCAGACATGAGCAACACAATGGGCGTAGGTGCGTGTGTGTGTGTGCGCACAGAGCTGTGTTTACATTTTGCCTTACGCAGTGCAAAACCAAGGGGGGCTACTTTTGTTTGGGGAACTTTGGGCGTGGAATACTCAGAACGTGAAGAACGGAGGCCAGGAACGCCTTCACGTGATCAGTGTTTTAGCTCCTGATTATGCTACGTGCATTTCTCACGGCTGTAAAAATTAAGACCCATGAGGCTCTCTTATATTTTAAATAAATAATTGAAGATAACACATATACTATACAATTTATGTTTTTGAGGAGAATGATGGAACAAATGATGCAATTGCTCAAATCAAAGACTGCAGGAAGCCCAGTTAGTCGGGTGGCCATTTGATGGATGGTTTCCATGTATCAGGAGCATTTTGTGGAACCTCATCCACAGCATGAAGCATGGAAAGTTTAAAATTTAAGACTCTCTTAACTGTCCTACTAAGTGAATGAAGTCAGAAAGAGAAAGACAAACACCATATGACACCACTTACATGTGGAACCTGAAACACGACACAGGTGAACTTATCTAGGAAACAGGAACAGACTCACAGACATAGAGGACACACTTGGGGTTGCCAGTGGGAATGGGGGTGGGGGAAGGATGGGCTGGGAGGTTGGGATTAGCAGATGCAAACTATTATCTATAGGATGGATAAACAACAAGGTCCTCCTGTACAGCACAGGGAGCTATATCCAAAATCCTGAGATAAACCATAGTAGAAAAGAATATGAAAAAGAATGTATGTATAACTGAATCACTTTGCTGGACAGCAGAAACTCACACAACATTGTAAATCAATTATATTTCAATATAATAAATTAAAAATAAAAAATTCTCTTAATAATAAGTTGTTTTAGAGTCTTGAGTCAGCTTCATGGTAAACTGCAGCCGCATATTTTGCATGAATATTTGCATGAATTAAGTACTGGTATGTACAAGACAGTACTTCATTACGCGATGCAAACAGCGATGACGTGGCTGAATTTCCCAATGACGTCAACATGGGTCAAGAAATGTGCTCGCTGCTTACTTTTCACACAATTATGAGCACAGAATATTTGGAACCTAAGCATGGTATCGATAAAATTTCAGTTTTATAGTTTTCTTACAGTTTAAAAGAAAACTATAGACAGTTTTCTTGTAAAAGCTATCAAAGGATACATATTTAATACTGTGAAACACTGAGAGTCCTTTTGGTTAGAAAATTTCTAAGGTAATATTGGAGTAAAAATATACTTAGTACATCTTTACTAAATGTAATATACAAACACTTCAAACAGTTTTTAAAATCAATCTTCTAATTATTTCTATTTGCTACCAATAAAATATTAGTACATTTCTTTAAATTATATATACTTATATAAACATGTATTCTACACAAACGTAAATATGTATATATATATGTGTGTGTGTGTGTGTGTGTGTGTATTTAAAAACCATTTGTCTAATCCTCTTCTTCAGGAGAAAAAAAATAGTAAAAATATAGTACAAGTTTCTTAAATTATTTTAAGTAAATTTTAAAAATCTAAACAGTTGCTTTTCAGAAATAAATTAAGAGAATAAGCAATAAAAATCTCCCCATCAAAATCTAGGGAGTTCCCTGGTGGCCCAGTAGTTAGGACTCAGCTCTCACTGACATGGCCCAGGGTTCAATCCCTGGTCAGGGAATGAAGATCCTGCAATCCATGTGGCCAAAAAAAGAAAAAAAAAAATTTTTTTTTAATTTAAAGACAAATCCCCCTCCTGCCCCCAAATAAAAGCCATTCAGAGGGACGCGTGGTGTCACAGGAGCAGAAACTGCAACTTCTGTGCGAAAACAGCAAGACTGTTCCTGCAAGAGACACCAGTATTATTTGAAACAGCTATCCTCAAAAAGAATTGCATTTTAATTCACTGTAAGTGGCTAAAATATAGGCTTCTATCATTTGAAATCTGGAACCAAAAACAAAATCCGGTGGCTTCTCCTGCTACTACTGGGTATGAAGTGTATTTGAGAAGAGCAGAGACCCTCCTGAACGTCTAGGGGAATCACCCAAACCTGAAAACCCCCTTTGACTCTGGTCCAGCCCCGGGGACGGCCAGCTTGGGGCATCCTTTCCGCATCCTGGGGGATGCACTGCCATCTAGCGGCCCTGGGTGGCTCCATCCAGCCCGGCAGCCTCGGGAGCTCCGCACAGGCTTCTGAAATTCCTGGCCCTCAGGTTCTCTGTGGGCCTTTGGGGCCTTACTCTGCAGGAAGAGCCACGGCCAATCAGTGCCTGCGGGTTTGGACGGGAATGTCTCTGTGATCAGGCCTGTGTGAGACGGTCTTACGGCACAGCTGCATCGCTTGGCACTCAGGCAGAAAGAATGCACCTTCCCAGCGGTCAGACCTCAGCTGCTGAAATGACAGAAAGAAAGGAAACACAAGCGTGGTCTCCTGGTGTAGAGATGCAGCCCCTCTCTGCCTCTCAGGGGTGATGGGGCCCACCAAGCACCAGCCAAATGCTTTTGGGGTCTGAAAATGGCACAAGGAAGAGACAGTCTGGGTGTTTGAAGTCACGATATTGAAAAAAAAAAAAAAATGAAGATGGAATTAGCCATGCAGAGATTTTGCTACTGGAAAACAGTCATCCACAGTGTCTGGCACCTACAAAAAATGTTTTGGAAAACAAAATAGCAGGTGATAAATGCTCCTAATTTAAACATTTGTTTCTACTGGTTTAAGTTTCCTTTATGTTTGGACTCCATGGAGGAAACACTTTTTTGTCCATATAGATTAACAAGTAATATTTTCTAGGTTTTCCTCAGCAGTTTAAAATACATGCTCACAGCAATGTTGATACCCATTTACCAAAGCACTAAAGTATCCAAACTAGTGTAAAGTTTTGTACATTGCAAATGGTAGGAAAGAAAAAGTATATACGTATATTTCAGAAATGATTTTTCCGATTTCAAACCCATGAAGATATTTTAGGGTCATCTAAGACTGATGAAGGGATTTCAAACAGAATAGTGCTTTTTTTTAACATTTAAAAACATTCTCGCATCTTTAACAGAGCTAAAGCATTAACATTAGGTAGGTATATTGCTATTCAGAAATATTTCTATAAATGTAGAAAGATTCCAAAGAAATCACAGGCCACCTACTCTGTAATGATTATTTTAAATATTCTTTAAAATATAGCTTACTCGGGCTTCCCTGGTGGCGCAGTGGTTGAGAGTCCGCCTGCCGATGCAGGGGACACGGGTTCGTGCCCCGGTCTGGGAAGATCCCACATGCCGCGGAGCGGCTGGGCCCGTGAGCCATGGCCGCTGAGCCTGCGCGTCCGGAGCCTGTGCTCCACAACGGGAGAGGCCACAACACTGAGAAGCCCGCGTACCACAAAAAAAAAAAAAAAAAGTTATCTTCACAAGTAAGCCACCAACCTCATTTTTTAAAACAAAAGCACCTGCCTTTCTACTGATGTCAGCTACCAGGAATCCCCGGGTTCTGGGGTTGGTCAAGTCCAATTCCAGCAACACACTCTCTCTGGTTTACTTTCTCTTCTGACAGGCTTGAAGGCAGGCAGACAGTTCATTACAGATGATGAAGTAAATGCAAATTAGGGAGAACATTACCTGCGCAGAGATACCCACACGGCCCCTACCTTCCTACGTGGGACTTCTTATACATTTAAATATGTTTAGCAATGTGCCTTGTACACATTTAAAACAATAATTTGTCTTTTCTCAGGAAAGTTGGAAATGCATTTTTTGTATTGCTGTCATTGAAATTTCAAATACATGTATGCCTAGGAAAGGCATCAGGTAGATGTATGCTTAGTAAACTGTATTGTATCTCAGTACTAAAATCACAAAGTACTCCTTTTCATTTGTGTACTCTTCTTTTCCCAACATTTTCATATGTTTTTAACACTTCTCTTTAAAAGACAAATACGACCATTCGTATTTTGAAATTACTAAGTAAATCTTGTTCAGTTTTAGATTTTCATGAAAACTGAATCGAGGTCCGGAACAGAAATATCAGGGCTAATAAAAGTCAGATGAAAAGAAGGGATCACTGGCTGGCATTTGTGACCAAGAAGTATATTTTCTGATAAATGGGAGGTGTTTTGAATACCCTAGTCCTGCCAAGCTAAGGATTGATTCGGTTTTACTTCTATGTCAAAGGGATGCTCTCTACCAGCACACGACGGGCAACCTTCGGTTCTGTTAACAACAATGACAACCACGGCCAGTGACCAGCACTGCTGGCCTCAGCATCCCCATAGGGCTTCATCAGGAAGCCACAGGCGGCAGCCGGATTAGTGGGAGCCGAGTTCCCTTCACCCCCAGGCTGGGACCCACCAAAAGCCACCTACTCAGGTAAAAGGAAGCCTGGTGCCCGTGCCCCTGCCCTCCCCCTCCCCCATGCACAGGGGCGGCCCTGGACGGTGGTGGGTACTTCCTGCCCCCATGAGGAGGTGATTGACAGTATAACCCAGCCAGCTGATTGATATGCTGGTGTGCTTGTAGACTCAAAACATAACCTGCGGGAACGGCAGAAGCCCTAGGTATTGTCAGATGATTATGTTGAAACAGAGCTGTGTGAGTTCTGAAAAACCTGGCTGGTGCTTGGCTCCATCGCTAGCTATGGACAAAACACAAGCCAGACAAGCCATTAAAAACGCATAAATGTAATGATTTTGGTACTCATCTTGCATGCTTAGTTAAGGGTAAAAATTCAGCAGACCTTTCAGCCATGCAAACTCCCTGCCATGTATTTTGATGGCAGACGACATCCATTTGTAGTTTGCATGTCGCCCAAGAAGATTAAAATCTCAATTCTCCTCTCATCAAATTTAGATTGTGTATGTTATCAAGAAGTGTGATTTTATCTTCTTTTATATTTCAAAGAACATGAGAACAAATACCCGCACAGAGACACAGCCTGGCCGTGGCCCCATTTTTGAGACCCGGGTCTTAGAGGAAAGGGTTGGGGACCCAGTCTCACAGCCCAGCCCACTTCAGAAGTTTGCAGTGAGAATTTGCCATGACAGTGTTTGAAAGCCCCTCCTAATATCTGTAGCTCAGTCAGGGTCTCAGTGACAGGCAGCTCCTTTAGCTTTTGAGGTTGTTATGCTTGAGGAAGAGATGTTTATTTCTGCCTAGATCCTGTCCCTTGTGGCACCCCTGGGTCTTGACTCTCAACAGTTCACACCCCGAAACAGGACTCTGCACATTTTTTTCTTCTGTAAAGGGTCAGACACCAAATAGTTTAGGCTTTGCAGGTCATGCGGTCTCTGTCGCAGCCACTCATTTCTGCCCTTGTGGAATGAAAGCAGCCACAGACCGTGTGCCAACGAGCGGGTTGGCTGGGATCCAATGAATCTGCACTTACAAGGGCGAGTGGTGGGCCAGATTTGGCTGAAGGGCCCTGGCTCACCCACCCTGCTCAGAATAATTGATCCCCCTTTGTCAGACCATGAATCAGCTAAGTGTCTTGACGTCTGCTTTGGAAAACCTGGTCACCAGAATTATAGAACCAATGATTTCCACAGCCATCTTCACCTCTTTATGTTTTTCCATGAAGTAAAACTTCAATCTCCTGTATATTCTTGGAGGTAAGGACAACATCAAACATGTATTTGGATAGGGAGATGGAAATTCTTATCTTCAAAATTTTTCTGCATGTACAATTTCTCCTTTCTTTGGTTCACATTCCAACTCTCTAGATATGATAGGTTGAAAATTTAGGTTAAAGAACGAGAAACCAAATCGATGTCAGCAGTGGAGGGGGAACGCTTCCTATTTGATCACGTTTGTGATCACTGGTGCTGGGGAAGACCTCACTCATCTGAGTTCCTGTAGCAGATTTGCTGAGGACACAAAACACAGTGGTAGCGTTTTAGAAACACTCATATATTTGTCTTTGAAAACTAAGCTGTGTGTCAACAACTCTCTTTATCTGAGAAATTTCAGCTCAAATGCTCAGACCCAAATCTTCTAAGACCGTCCCTGTAGGTACAGAACCGGGCTGTGCTGCTGGGCTCTTGCTGGCTGAGAAAAAGCTTTTCTGGAAAGATCTTCATCATCAATTTCTCTTCTCTCTGTCACTCCCCCCTCTCCTCTTCTCTTTCCAGCCTCCTCCTTGGTCTTTCTTTCTGGAAATTTAATTAGGGATTCTGCCAGCCCTTTACTAAACCCTGACTCAGGGAATTCTGATTCATTCAGAGTTGATAAATAACAGTTTAAAAATCATGTCCAAAGGAGAAAGTTGAAGAAAAAAGTCTAGAACATCCTCGCAAAAAACATTTTTTCCTCTAATTCCTGCAGGGTAACAATCTGCAGGTATTTAACAGATAGATAGATAGATAAATAGATAGATAATAGGTGATAGATAGATAACATACATATAAATGTAGTCATGTCTATATATCTGTATATAGATGCTGTAATGTGTATACTTTTTGAGACAAAGGTATTTACTCTCCTTATCTGCATCCTATTTTATCTTTTAGTCGGAGGCTGTTTTAATAGCTGTCTAAACATAAGAAAAGTGAAGAAATGAAAAAGCAAATAAATAAAATGTGTTTCAGGGTCAGCTAGTTTTCTCATCTTAGTACGCACAGCAATGTACATTTGGTAGTACTTATTTAATGCTTCTAATTAAGTGAAATGCTTTTGCTAATTCTGAATCTTCATTTACTGTAATTGTGGGCCTAAACACTCCCAGTAGGATTCCTTTCAAGATGGTTTTAAATTCACCGTAATTGTGCGCATGGGTGGCGGTAGGAATAACCTGTTTAATTCCTCAGCCATGTAGGCTTATTGTAAAAGTTGAGACTTTTCCATATGTGTCCCTTCACGCTCTGGAGACAGTTCTTTGACGCAACAAATGAACCATCTTCTTCCCCAATAAATACTAAACGCTTGCATTTCAATCCCTCTGTCGTTATACGTCTATGCAAAAATTACTGTGAGAGTTGACTAGCCGTGCTCTGGCTGCATCCCTTTTATTGCCCGAGACTAAAAGAAAAGGAGCTTTCTGACCTTTGCGAAGCTCTGCGTCTCCTGACGAGAAAGTGCGCTCGTGTGCAGGAGTTCCAGTCCTTTCCTTTTTACACAACTACTGAGGTTCTGCTGTTTATGTCCCTGCAGCTAAAGACCCTTCATATTTAAAAAATTACTTTACAATGAAGTTGTATGACCCATTTTGCAATTCTCCTCCGGCTTTGGGAAGTTCCCGGGTCTAGGAGTTGACTGACCAGTCTCTAAGTGGGAGAATTTCTTAGTGGGGCTGACGCAGCATCTGAGCTGGCCAAACTCAATCTGGTGCAAGAGAGGTTTCCTCTGTGGAGGTCACTGGTTACAAAGAGGGCAGAAATAGCCAAGCAGAAAAGTTCTGGGACAGATGTTTGTGGGTGACCCTCAAGGAATAGCATAGAGTCAGTGATTTCTGCAATCTGGGAGATTTTCTTGGAAAACCCCACCAGGGGTGACCTGTCAAAAGCCAGGAGGGCTTGTGGAGAAAGGGTGAGTGGGGAGAGAGAAGGGGGTGACGGCCCAGAGAAGCATGAAAAACAAAGACTCCATATAGATGGATCCCCATTTAAGAGAAGTCAAACATAAAAGTCAACAAATAGGATATATATGCAGAAAAATGCCTGAAAGGCTATAAACAAAAATAATAGATATGATTGTCTCTTGCTGTCAAGTTTATAGGTAGTTTCGACTTCTTCCTTTGCTTCCGTTGTCTACATTTTCAACAACAAGTGCATTCATTTGATCATTTTCATAAGAAAAAGTGTGAAAGTAATGTAAAATTCCAATATTTAAAACAGGGCAGTACTGGTAACAGCAACAGCAAAAGACATAAATCAATAAAAAGAAAATAGACAATTCCAAATCTGGTCTCCTTTCATGTAGACATTGCATGTGTAATTAATTAGTAATGCAAATCAGTGGACAGCAAGGTTGTTCAATGGGTTACTTTTGTGAAAAAAACGTTAAATGTCTGCTTCACATCATCCTCTAAAATAATGTCCTTGCAGATTGAAAATTGAGGGTGAAAAATAATATTATACAGGAGAAGAAGAAAATATGTGATGGGCCGGTAAATAGAGAAAAGTTTTAAATGCACAATGCAGAAGAGAGTATAAAAGCCGATAAGAGAGGTCCCTGTGGCCGTGGTCAGTTTAAAATCCCTGTCACGCAATCATAAATAAGATGTAAAGGTACAAATTTTGGTCTCTATGACAGACAAAGTGTTACTATTTACATGCTTTTAAAAACTACTACAAATCATTAGAATAAGAATACATAGCAAAATGAGTAAAAGACATTAAGAGGCAATCCAGATAAAACACAGAGTGTCTATATATTACTCCTCCACCCTTCCCCATCTTTGACTTAGCCCTAGTTGTACAGGTAACCATGTTCCTTTCTCAATTCTGGGTTTTCTGTCATCCTGCCGTCTCCTCTTAGATGGATGTAGCTCACTCTCCAGCAGGTGCTAAAGAGGACGAGGGTGTGTAGGGGTCCCCAGTTGTGCAAATTCAAGACTTTTTCTATATCCTCATAGCCAAACAGCGGCTTGGCTATTTACAGAATCCTTTTGCTCTCTTTCCTTAATTTTCCTGAAAATATTGCTATTTTTATTTTGCTTGCATGCTGCTTCTGAGAAGTCTGGTGCCAATTTATTTCTCTTGCCCTTGGAAGGTGTTTGACCTTCCTGCTTTGAAACTTTAGGGAAAATTTTGTCTTCAAAATCTGATAGTTTTAACAGGATATGTCTCCAAGAACATAATTCTGGGTCAATTACGCCAGGTACCTGGTGGATCTGTTTGTCTTCTGTTTATTTCTGGAACGCTCTCCTCTATTAGAGCTGTACAGGTGAAACCTGCTCCATTGTTTGGTTTTGTTCTTCAGTACCTTCTGTTCTCCATTTCAACTACTTTCTCTGACACTTTTTACTTTTAGGTCATTTTATTTTGTTTGTTTTTCAGCCTTTCTTCAATATCTCTTATTACATTTTTATTTGAATCTGTTCTTTCTTGTTACCTCCTAATTTAGTCTTCATTTCTGAGACCAAGTTACTAAAGTTGTATGTTTCTTTTGTTTCCTGAGTTCAATCAACAATTTTTCCTTTCTCCCCATTACTCATCTATTTTTGTTTTTAATGCTTGACATTTTAGTTTGGAGTAATTGTGTTATTTTTTTTTCTCTTTTTGAAGGGAGGAAATTGGGAGAGGGAATTTTCATCCCCTGAAATGTTCTGATTTTCATTGTCTGTATCCTTCTAGTAGCAGATTTGTAATATGTATGGAGGGGGCGGATTACAATTGTTTCTACGTGTGCGTTTGCTGACAAGGTTTCTGTTCTTTGTGTCCAGGGTCCTAGCTCAGGGGTCCTTCCCTGTGGGCAGCAGGGGTGGGAGAGCCGAGGGAAACTGGCATGTCTGTCGGCACCCTGTGTCTTCATGGTCCCAGGAGTCTCCCCGCCCCTCCTGTCTCTTCCTCACCTCCTCACCCAGGGGGGCCATCCCCTCACTTTCTACCCTTCCCCTTCCCTGAGTGGAACCCTTTCCATCCTGCCCTCTGTAGACCTCAGTCCCTCCCCCTGGTGCTTGGAGCTTCTAGGACCCTCTCTGTGTCATTTTTTTCCCCTAGATTCTCAGGGTGGTTTTAGTTCAATCCGTGGGAAGGACTTTTTCTCACTTCTGGGCAGTTTCTCAGGACCACTCTGTGCCAAGCCTTTCCAGGGGAGCTCAAGGAGGAGTCTCTCTAGACACCATCCTACAGGTATTTTGAAGAGCGGAATCGTCATTTTTCCTAATGGTGCTATGTGGGTCCCTTTGTTTTTCCTCTGATTTGTACAGATTTTTGACGGGCAGGGCTGGGGAACCACCATGACTTTGGATACTCTGATGTCCCCTGAAAATGAAAATCTGAATCTGTTACTTGAAGAGTCTTATCTACAGGTTTAATGTGACTGTCTTGGGGAGATTAAAGTTTCTCCAAAGTGAAATTAAGAAAAACTAAGAAGGGCAATTCTTTAAGAAAGGTTCTGTCATTTGGTGTTATGTCACTAGTACATAAATTACGTAAACATTTTGATTATCTCAATATGATTAGTGATGTAATAGAAATGAAGGGAAGAAAAATAAATTTATGACAAGAATAAATAATAGCTTATTATATTTATAAGTTTAATAATAATTTATGAGTTACACATCTCTGTTTTATCATCCTACCAAAGCTCTCCAGACACCAAGCAACCCTATGCAAATTAAATCCAGTCACCTTTATACTGTGCCTACAATTAATTTCATAAGAATCATAACTTTACACTTGCATTGTTCTTGTAAAAGTGTATGAGGATAAGGAATATTTATTTGACAAAGCACTAGGTACATGTACAATTCTTAACTATGTAGGCATATAAAGACACGTACCTTGCCCTGTACTCTGCAAATGTGATGGGGATCTGAGTCCACAGCGATCATACAATGTAGTGCCCAAACTAGATGTTTCTGGCCATGAAGTGAAGTGTGACTAGCAATTACGCTGAGGTCCTGTAAACTGGGATTGTCACCGCCCTGACTGAATTGCCAGGCTTATCTCACATCAGGATGAGACCCTCCATTCCCAGGATGTTGACACAAACCAACAAATGTCTCTGCTGTTGCCCCTTGCCTGGATATCCCCGTTCATGCTTCTGGACTCGATTCTCCTGCTATTTCCTAAAGGAGATTTCCTAAATTCAGCCCCCATTCCCTTCTTTTGTGGTATCCACCATATTCTACAACTTAATATACTGAGTGTGGTCGGTAGTTGAAGGCCTGTCTTCTCTTCTAGTCTGTAAGTTCCGTGAGGATGGACCTCTGTTTTTCTCATAGCTGTCAGCTCATTGCCTAGAACATGGTAACCACTCATTCAACATGTGTGGAATGAATGAATGAGCAAATGAATGAGTTGACACCTCTTACCAGCTCTCAGAAGAGTGATCCTGGGAAAGTAATTTAATCTCGCTGAGATTCTGTGTCCTCATCTGTAGTAAGAAGGTAAAAAATAGTACAATCTTCATCAAGTTATTTTGGGATTAGGTGAAATAAGTCATTGAAAGTGATCCACTGTGCGGACACACAGAGGTCAGGAACATGAAATATTATGGTGATTGATTATTCCATTTTCAGCCCAGATTGCCTTTCTTCAAGGTGCGTATTTCAAACCAAGTTTGAAATTTGGACTTGAGGTAGGAAATGTACCAAGGACATCAGGCACACAACCCAGGGGACACAGGAGCCGATCCGACTTCATCAGACCCAGGGCCTCCGCCAGGACTTCACATGGTTTCCTGAGCTCTGACTCCCTGGAAACAATCAAGTGCCCACTGCGCTATCAGGATGGGTCCCCCATCTCCACACCGAGCATCTCTGTGGTGGTCCCTGTTCTGGCTCCGGGTTCCCCTGCAGATCTCTGGAGCCTGGGAGAGACCTGTTCCTCTGCCCTGCCACCTGGAGCATACTTGCCGGTGGAGCTGGTCCTGGGCTCTCTCCTGACCCCTCTGCCCATTGCAGGCCCCCAGGTTTCTGATGACGATGGGATATGACTTTCCTCCTGGAGAAGGTCTTGCCCATCTGGTCGACCTTCAAGCTGCCTGATGGTTCAATTCATCCCCGCTTTCTCTCTGGAAGTTTGCTGGGTTGTGCTCATCCTTCCCCAGGGGTCTTGGGGCTCACTTTGTAGGGGAAACAACTCCCTCCCTGCTTATTTTAAAGGCGTCTGTCACCCTCCACTTTCCCTCCTTCCCTCAACGGGTCACTCAGAGTTGTGACATTTCAACCTTCAACCATGTGTCACTTCAAAACAGAAAAAGTGTTTCATCTTTTAAAGTTTATGCTTCTTCTGTGTTCCTTAGAGAACTGCTTTGTAGCATTCCTGTTGCCCTTATTGTTACAGAGTCATGAGGTTCCGTCTGCTTACAGGATAATTATATTTCATTAATATGGTGTGAATCAATGAGAGCAGTAATTATGCTTTATCCTCTTCTGTTTTGAAATTTCCAGTTTGCTTGTTTCAAGAATAAAAGGAGATTGCCACATTTGAAACAATATTATTTCACTAGAAAAAAAAATGCAAGAAGCCCACACAGGGTGACAGGTTAAAACAGATTTCACTCCTCCCCTGCTTCTTTCGGAAAAAGACTTCATCTTTGTATCACTTTATCAACTAGTACATAGACCAAAACTTGGGATATTATTTTAAAAGTGAAGAAAAAAAAGCATCTCTCCATCAGAAGATAACATTTTCTTCTCTTATTATAACAATAACAAAGGACTGAAACATTTTAAAGTGATTGGCACCCATGATATCCTAACTTCCAAATCCAAAGATTCCCATCACTCTTTTGTGAACAGTTCCTTCCCTCTGATTTTCTTAAGGAAACACAGGCTCTCTCTCAGGATGACCCCCAACGCTGTGTGTCTGGCCATCTTTGAGTGTAGATGTGGGTATAAAGCAGCTCAGAACCAATTCCGATTGATGTTTTGTACACATAGTAGGTGTTCAATGAATACTCGTGGGTCAGATCTAAAGTCATGTTCAGATTTTGAATAGAAATGTTTCCATTATTTTAGGTAAGCCCTTACTAGTGTTAAAATATCTTGAGCTTGAAAATGTATTCTGAAATTTAACTGAATCTATTATGTGTTTGGATAAGTTTTACACATATTTTAAAGATTTTTAAAATAATAGTAATGAAATATTATATGATTTGTTTGAAGAAGTTTGTTCCTTTCGAGAAACAGCATTTGTTGATTTGACGTTATGAGTAGTTTATTCATATAGAAAATCAAATCCACAGAATAATGTTTACCACATAAATAAGAAGAAATGTCCCACTTAAGTCACAGTAAAAAATGAAGCTGCAGTCCAGTTTTCTACCTTTTCCCACAACATTTGTGTTTATTACAAAGGAAATTCTCATCAACACATAGGAAAAATATCACTTAAATCATAAGCCAGAGAATGCTTGCGGGCTGTGCTCAAGGCACGCTTAGGAATGCTGCAACACGGATATCACAGAGCATAGCAGGTGGTGTTTCCCCGAGGAAAATCGTGGGCTCAGTGCTATTTAAGTGCTGTCATCAATTTTTCTCAATGATAGGATGGAAAGCACGTTCATTAAGTGTACAAGGAGACCCAGTTGGGAGCAGCAGATAACACCATAGAGAATGGGGACCGATTTGATCATGACCATGACGTTCAACTAAAATGGTCAAAGTGGGCCTGAGAGTCTGCAGAGGGGAGTGAGGCTGGGCTAGCCCACTTAGGTGGACATCGGGGCAGAAGAAGTTGGCAACTGTGGGCCCTCATCCTTCTCTTTTCACCCGGGGGCACTGCAAGCACGCTGGGGCCAGGCCACCCCCCATACTATTGCAGTCAGGGGCGCAGGCGAGCCAGGTGACCTGCAGGTGATTCTTTCCTGTATCTCTGTTTTGCAAATCGCTGTTTTAAGAACTTGCACGATGGACTTGTATTTTGACAGAAAAGGGCTTAGACCACATGCGGAAAAGGACACAACAAAGTAGTTTGGGAATTTAGTAAAGAGATCGATTACAGGAACCTAGAAATTATAAAATTCACACGGGACAGGCTGTCCAAACCAAATGGTAGTTACTTATAAATTTCCGACTACCGCGTGCACAGCCTTAAAACGTGGACATTTGTCTCAATATTTTGCGTTTGCCTCATCGGTTTTTCTTTATTACTGTCGTTACCATTGTTACTATTTAACTTTTTGGTCAGTGGGAGGTGATGGTTGTTTTGCCCTGTTTACATATCAGAGAGATGCAGAGAGGCTTTCAAACTAATTTGCCTCTGTCACCGGGGGACAGGACTGCTGTGCTTTCAAGCTGCCTAGCTATTCAAACTGTTCCTGCCACCCCTCGGAACAGGTGACACACCAGGACTTAAGACGACGGAAGGGGTTCAGTAGAGAGCAGCAGAAATGATTAAATACTCAGAAAATAGCACCTATGAAGGAAGATTAAAGGGTCTGTGGTTATTGAGCCCGGAGAAGGGCAGCAGACCTAATAACCATCTTCAGGGTGCTGAAGGGTTATTATACAGAGGCTGGTGACCAGCTGTCCCCTCTCTACACTGAGGATAGAGAAAGAGGAAATGGGCTTATACTTCAATGGGGAGGATTTAGATGAGATATAAAGGGCTTCCTTCCAGTGAGGGCCGTTAACCAGGCGACCAGGCCCTGCTCCTCCCTGGAGAAGTGCCAGTTGGGGGGTCCAATGGTGGTGTGGCCCCAGGCAGGGACGCTGACCACAGAACCTTTAGATTTTGGAAGATACTATAACATCGCATAAAACTGAGGCTACACTCCTGCGTGCAGTATCTTCAGGGATGTATTTCCATTTCCATTGGTTATTGTCTCAGTTCTTTGAAAGAGGCTGTGAAAGTGTCTGTGTAAAGGTCAAGTATTTCAAAGGACAGTTCAATGGAGAGGGTGCACTTGCTGGAAGTGACAAGAGGCAGCCAGCTGCTATGTATTCTAGATCTATTTTCATAGATTATTGTAATAGCATTTATCAAAAGAACTGAAAGCGGTTTAGAAGAAAAGAAAAATTGGAATCAACTCTAGCCTCGAGTTCTTTTCAATGGAAATCATCTTTGATGTTTTAAAAAGAATATGGTCAGTTGGTCAGTGGGTGTTTTTGTTTGTTTGTTGACTGGGAAGAAAGAGGGAAAGAAGGTAAAAAGGGAAGGAATTTTTTTCTTAAACATTTGAATTTCTACACTCGAAGCATTTCTAACCTGCAACTTTTATGTGGGTCTTGGATAACCTCCAGACACAAATATTTTGAGAATTCTTAATGGTTTCAGTGAAAACTTGGCTCTGTTAAATAAGAGAAAGAAAGGAAGACAGGAAGGAAGGAAGGAGAGAGGGAGGAAAATTGAATTATTGGAGCATCATCGATGGAATACTTGCTTCCTGGGGTATATTTGTAGTGGGGAGGGGTTAGTGGGTATCAAGTCCGTTGATCTAACCACAGTTTCTCATGCTTTCCCTCAGCACCTCCGTCAGTGATGATAATGTTTGTAATAAATTTATTTCAGCCGCAGAATAAAAATATTCGTCTTGTTCCCCCAGTGGGGTCTGCACAGTATAGCAGAACGGAGCTAGTGAAATAGAAATCAAATCCTTCTCTTTTTCTTTATCTTTTAGGGAGGGAGGCAGACTCCAATTAAACACCATCACCCTCATCATACAGTTTCAAAATCTGCATTTCTTTTATCAGCTGCATTTAACCTGTCTCCTGCTTATCTCTTCAGAGTCATTCCTCACTGCATCTCTTTCCGAATGCAACAGTTCAGCCAAATCAAGACACTGAACATTCCAGGGCTTCACCATGACTTCCATGCCCTCACACTTTCTATCACTTCACTCTCTCCCTGTCTGGGAACCCTCTGAACTCACCGCACTCCTGCTTGCCCCTTACTTTTCTGGGTGGCGAACGGTCCACTACAGGCTAAGCACAGGGTAATTGACTGTCCCCCATACTTTTGTGCTTCTCCCATGAGCTGTACTCCCCTCAGAGCACGTCACAATTTCATTCCCATCACCTAAAACTATGCTAAGCACTCTGCACCCTCAAATAATGGGTGGATGGTGTGGGGGGTGGGTGGCTGCAAGATGGAGGGGCTGGGGGCTGGTGGGAGGGGCATGTCTGGAGGACGGAGGGCTGGGGGCTGGTGGGAGGGGCATGTCTGGAGGACGGAGGGCTGGGGGCTGGTGGGAGGGGCATGTCTGGAGGACGGAGGGCTGGGGGCTGGTGGGAGGGGCATGTCTTGAGGACGGAGGGCTGGGGGCTGGTGGGAGGGGCATGTCTGGAGGACGGAGGGGCTGGGGGCTGGTGGGAGGGGCATGTCTTGAGGACGGAGGGCTGGGGGCTGGTGGGAGGGGCATGTCTGGAGGACGGAGGGGCTGGGGGCTGGTGGGAGGGGCATGTCTGGAGGACGGAGGGGCTGGTGGGTGGATGGTGGGGGTGGGTGAATGAACAGAGCTCTACTCTGTGGGCAGGACTCTGTCTGGGTCGGATATCACATCTTGAACCTTGGTTTTATTAACACCCTGGGTTAGATCACTAATTGAATGACATCCCACTCTTTCACAGGAATCAAGGTCATTGCATTGCTGTGGCTCAACTCTCTTTATTTTGGAAATTCATTCTGCTTATTTTAGGGAAAAATGTATTTTTCAATCAATTACCCCTTTCCATATGCCACCCCAATTACGACGTCCAATGCTGACAACTTACCCTTGGGTCTTAAGTGACAACACGTGCTGCTCCTTGTAGAGAAGTGATGCTTTGTTAGCTGACTGGCCACCGAGAACCAGGGCACACTCGCTGCTTCTCTCTGGTACTTAGATGTGGACACCTGACAGTAATATTAAATTTTCATCAAGCTTGGGGAGCAGGGATTTGGGAATGTCTCTTTTTTTTTTTTCCATCATAAGTAGAAATCAAAGTGCTTTTACAAATTCTAAAGGAAAAGAGTCCCTGATGGCTCCGGGGACACAGCCCCGTGTCCCCACCAAGCTGCTCGTATGCTTCTCCTTGGGACGGCTTCCTCGTGGTCCTGAGCTATCTTCCCAGCATTTCTGCGGAGCCCGTGGCCCAGCCACACCCTTCCCAGGTCCTCTGGACTCGAGTGAGCCTGAGGGCCTCCCGTTCATCCTGCAGTGTTTCTCCCTCTGCTGCTTCTCGGCTTTGTCCAAGCCTCTGTTTTCCATCTCTCCCGTTAAGCCTTTTGTCGTGAATTGAAGAAGATTTTATACATACAGCAAATGGATTTATCCAGTTTGAGAATGAAAAAAGCTGAGTGGTGGTAGTGAGGTCCGGTGGAATTCTTAATTATCTAAGTCAAAATCCCAAATAATCGTGATAACTAAAACAATGGGACCAAAGAAATGACATTAAGTGAAAGACTCCACATTCAGATGAAACAAAAGACCGGGAAAGATGGCCCGATGGTAAGTGTTTAACAACTGGTTCTTTAAAAATAAAAGCAAAAACCCAGTGTGTAGAGTTTGCCAGTTTCCTACTGCGGCCGATTTCAGGATACCAACGGTATGACCACTGGCTCGCAAAATCCTTGAGAACTTCACAGCTGGCTTTCGGGGCTGACCAGCGCCAGCCTGCTGCCCACCCATTATTTGGTGTGCTCCCCAAGGTCCCAAGAGCTCAGCACCGCTTAATTGTCTTAATCCCCCGGCCAGCGCAGCACCAGGAGGCCGGGGAGTGCAGTGCGAGGATGAGGGGCTTCCGCGGCTCAGCCAGAGGGATAGGGCTGCCTTCCCCGGGCTGGGGGTAGAGGGATTAAGTCATCATCCCACTTGGTTTTGGCAAAAGAAAAATCCCATGGGAGGAGGTATTGTTTTCCAGGGAAGACATTTTATTTAAAGAGGAGGAACATATAATATACGGCGCTCAGAACGCCCGTGGATGCAGCTCAGAACAATGGGCAGCGGGAAGAAAGGACCCACCGGGGGCAGGGGGCAGGAGGGGCCGGCACAGAGCCCCCTTCACACCAGGGCTTCCAGCCCACAGTGGGCAGAGATGGCGTCGGGAGCTGTCGTTCTACACACGTACGCGTGTGAAGCCAGGGTCAGAGGACCACGCTTGCTCAGCGGCTCTCAGGCCAAGCACTTTGCCGACCACCGGGCTGGTGAGGATGTACAGCTCCCCGGATCCCACCTCTCAGCCCCTCAGGCCACACTGCCCACCTCCATCGGTGGGGCAATCCATCGGTGGGGCAAGGACGGGGAGGGTGTGACAGCCCCGGGGACTCTGCGATGCTGCGCTCACTGTAGAGCCCCCAAGAGGTGAAGCCGCTCTGTGACAGGCGCACCCCCGACCCCCACTGATGCTGGGGTGTGCTTCCCTTTCGTCCTCCTGGGACTCCTCTTATTAACACTGGCTTCTCCTCTGTCATGACCTTCTGTTCCTCATCCATGTGTCCGTTTCATCGTATTATTAGTAGCTTCTCTCTCAATCCCTGGGTAAAGCTCAGTGATCACTTATATCCTGATGACTCATGAACTCATATCCACAGCCCAGAACTCCCTCTCTCACCCCAGATCCATTTACACGACGTCTGTGGCCCAGCTATGCGTATTTCCCATATGCACCCCGGCACTCCAGGCTCAGGACTCCAGAAACATTGACGGGCACTCAGCCCCGCGTCCTCCAGCCTCCATGGCTGTGCTGCTCTCTGTTAGGGGGTGGGGAGCTGTTCCCCTGTTTCCTAAGACCTGGGCATTTGTTTCAACTTAAAAGAAATTAATTATCTAATCTGCTCCCAGGTAATATGAACTTGAGGACTCTGGAACACGCTGACCCTAGAAATTACTTTGTGAGCACCGGCTGTGAGCTGTCCCAAGCAGGGCAGGCGGAATTGGGAAGTGGGCGCAGTGGCTGCTTAGAAGCCGACCTCAGGACGGCCTGGCCGAGTCCCTTAAGACACTGCGGAGAGCTTTGAAAATGCGGGGTTACCCTTCATCTGGAATGTGGAAGGCTAAGCCATTCAGTTAGAAGAAGGCCACGGAATTCCATCGTTTTATAAAATACTGTGGGTAAAGGAATGGGCGGCCAGGTGTGGAGACCCTGTTGACGTCAGAGCAGGTGGGCTTGGACCGGGGAGCAAGTTAATTTGGTGACTGTTTATGAAGAAAGCATGGTTAGGTGGTTGTAACAAAGCAAGAGAAGAGCTTGAGGCCAAATAACATTAACTTCTGGAACTATTTTTTTCCCAGGAGTCAAGACAAAAAGACTTTTTAAAGTATTAAGTCAATGTGTGTTGGGCCCTCGCAACAGAAGGCAGCCCAGGTAATGTCCTTCCTGCCCAGACCGAATGCGGGTTCTGTCCACAGCACTCGGTGAGCCTAGGGCACTGGTGAGGGAGACCCTGCTGCCATCAGGGGCTTCTCTTCCCCGCCGTGCCTGAGACTCCCCCCCCTTCCTAGCCACACCTGGACAGGTATGTGCCCCACCGAGGCCCATCTGGATGGGTGTGAGGGGCACCCACAGCAGCACGACAAGAGCTGGGCCCAGGAAGCCTCTCAGTTCCTGCAAGGCTCCCTCCCTCCCTCAGAGCCGCAAGGTGTGCAAGGGCTCCAGCAAGGGAAACCTGACACAGCCGCTCAGCCTGGGAAGCCCCTTCATCCACAGGCTGAAGAATCCCTCCCCACTTAGGTGAGGAACTAGGTCACCCCAGGAAGATCCATCTGCACCCCACCGCTACGTGTAACCAGCAGATTTTAGCAAAACCCCAGTAGGACCAGACAAAATAACACGGCAAAGGCTCTGAAAATTCAATTATCATTGGAACCCCAAATTTAGGCCTGCAGCTGGCTGCCGAGATGGAAGACCTAAGTGCGACTCAGAATCTCCTAATGTAACAAACAGAGTGTTCAGGATACCACTGAAAATCACTCACCACACGAAGAACCAGGAAAATCACAATGTGGATGAGAAGCGCTCAGCTGTCCCCGACACTGAGACGATCAGATGTCAGAATACCTGGCAAGGATTTTAAAGGAGCCGCTACAAAAATAATTCAACAACCGATTACAAATCATCTTGAAACAGATGGAAACATGTCAGCGATGAAATGTAAGTTTTTGAAAAATAATGGAATGGAAATTACAAAGCTAAAAAATACAATCACTGAAAGTAAAAAACTCATCGGAACGGCTCGGTAGAAGAGTGGAGATGACAGAATCAGTGAACTTGAGGGCAGATTGATAGGATTTACCCAATCTGAACAACAAAGAAAAAATGGAATTAGAAAAACAAATTGAACAGAGCCCGAGGGACCTGTGCTACAACAAGGAAAGAGACAACGTTCACCCCAGGTGTCCACGAAGGAGAGGACAGAGTGAAGCTAACAGAGTATTTGAAGAAATAATGATGAAAAAATCCCCGATCTGGCAAAAGATATAATAAACCTCTAGATTCAACAAACTGAATGAACCCCAAAGAGGATAAACTCAAAACTAAGAGTCTACCCAAACTAAGATGCATCGTAATTAAACTTCTTAAAATTAACAAAGAAAAAAAACTCTGAGAGCAACCAGAGAAGAACAACATTATCTAGAGAAGAGCAGATTTCTCCTCCGACACCAAGGAGGCCAGAGGAACTGGGGCCATCTTCCACGGGCTGAAAGGAAGGGACAGTATCTGGCAAAAAGATCCTTCAGGAATTGAAGGGAAGTAAAGACACCTTTAGAAGAGGAAACAAAGGGAATTTGTTGCTAGCAGACCCATTCTTAAAGGAGTTCTAAAAACAGAGGAAATGACAAAAGAAAAAGGCTGGGAGCCCTGGGAAGGAAGGAAGGAGAAGAGGAAACATGAATATGAGTAAATCAATGGCCTTTCAACTCGCGAATTTCTAAATCATACGTGATGATTGCTACAGCATCACGGCACCTTCTGGCTCTCAGCACACTACCCAAGGAGTAGGAAGAGTGAGGCAGCCTACCTGGGTAAGGTGAGCACCTTCCCCGGTGGTGATACAGCAGGCGTGCTGCCATACCCACGGCCACCACTAGGGGAACGGAACAAAGCAATGCAACTGAAGACACCACGAATAAATACAACTGGAATCCTTAATAATGTAAAAGCAACACACAGGAGATCAAAAGAGAAACAGAGGAACAAGAAACGGCAGAAACAGAAAGAAATAAGGTGGCAGATTTAAGACTTAAGAAATCAATAATCACTGTAGGGGCTTCCCTGGTGGTGCAGTGGTTGAGAGTCCGCCTGCCGATGCAGGGGACACGGGTTCGTGCCCCGGTCCGGGAAGATCCCACATGCCGCAGAGCGGCTGGGCCCGTGAGCCATGGCCGCTGAGCCTGCGCGTCCGGAGCCTGTGCTCTGCAACGGGAGAGGCCACAGCGGTGAGAGGCCCGCGTACCGCAAAAAAAAAAACAATCACTGTAAATGTAAACTGTAAATAATACCATTCAAAATTAAAAGGCAGTGATGGTCAGAGTAAGTTAAAAATCAAATTAAAATAAAAAGAGGGGGGGGGCTTCCCTGGTGGTGCAGTGGTCGAGAGTCCGCCTGCCGATGAGGGGGACACGGGTTCGTGCCCCGGTCCGGGAGGATCCCACATGCCGCGGAATGGCTGGGCCCGTGGGCCATGGCTGCTGGGCCTGCGCGTCCGGAGCCTGTGCTCCGCAACGGGAGAGGCCACAGCAGTGACAGGCCCGCGTACCGCAAAAAAAAAAAAAAAAAAAAAAAAAAAGAGGGGGGGAATATGCTCTCCAAAGAAACTCACATAAAATTCAATGACAAAGCTGATACGAAAGTAAAATGATGGCAGCAGATATACCATGCAAACAGCCACACTCACAAACACATACACACAAGACGTGGCTATATTAATGTAAGATAAAACAAAATGTAGAGCAAAGAAAATGAAACATGGAGGAATATTACACACAGATACAAAGATTAGTTCAACAGAAAGACGTTATGATCCTAAATGTGTATGCACATAAAAAAATCCCAGGGAACCTCCAAAAATCTCCTAGAAGTAATAAGTGATTTCAGCAATGTGGCAGGAGACAAGATCAACACACAAAGATCAATCCCATTTCCATATGCTAACAACCAATGTGTGGAAACTAAAGTTAAAAGCAATTACCATATACAGTTGATCTAAAGAACATGCAATGCTTAGGTATAAAAAAAGTACAGGATCCAGATGCTGAAAATGATCGAATGCTAATGAAATAAAGCAAAGATCTAAATAAATGGAAAGACACGCCAGGTTTATGGATCAGAAGACTCAACATAGAAGAAGGTCAAACTGACCTGTAGGTTCCGTGCAATTCCTATCAAAATCCCAGCAAGGTGTTTTTCAGACATAAACAGACTTATTCTAAAATTTCTATGGAAAAGCACAGTTGCACGATAGCTAAGACAATATTGAAAAGTAAGAGTAGAGTTTGAGGGATCATTCTACCTGATACTGAGGCTTGCAATACATCACCAATAATGAACACAGTATGATATCTGCACAGCAGTTGATTCATCGTTCAATGGAACAGAAATGAGAACCCAGAACGGAGCCACAAAATACGTTGCACTGAGTTTTGACAAAGATGCAAAGTAAATCGCTTCAGGAAGTACAGCTCTGTCAATAAACGGGGCTGGAATGGACATTCGTGATCAAAAACACAAAGCAGAAAAACAACAACAGACCCATGAAGCCAAAAGCAAAGACGAACAAAGAAATATTCACCTGAACCTACACCTCATACCTTATATAGAAATAAACGCAAAATGGGTCATGGGCTTAAATGTAAAACTGTTAGAAAAGAAAAATACCAGGGTCTGGGACTAATTATTTGACTCGGCATCAAAAGCATAATTCATACAAAGAATATTTGATAAACTAGACTTATCAAAATTAAAAGCTTTGCTCTGTTAAACTCCTTGTTACGAGGATGGAAAGACAAACGAGGGCAGGCCGAAAATATTTGCAAGAATGCAAGAATATTTTCATATCTGAAAAAGAACTGTTTTCTCATATATATATACACACACACACACACACACACACATATATAAAACTCTTGGAGCTCAACAGTGAGAAACAAACAGTCCAATCAAAAAATGGACTCAAGACATGAACAGCCATTTCACCAAAGAGGACGCAGAAATGTCAATGAGCACATGAAAGACACTCAACATCAATATCCATTAGGGAAACACAAATTAAAGCTACAGGAGGTGTCACCATGCACCTATCAGAAATACTGAAATGAAAAGGATTGACCACACCAAATTTTGTTGAGGATATGCTGGTACCGGAGAAAATAAATGTTCGTCACACACATACATTGCAGGTAAGAAGGCAAAAAACAGGCAATTTCTTTAGAAGCTAAACATGCAAGTACCACACGACCCAGCGTTTTTCGTTTTTTTTTTTTTTCGTGGTACGCGGGCCTCTCACTGCTGTGGCCTCTCCCGTTGCGGAGCACAGGCTCCGGACGCGCAGTCCCAGCGGCCGTGGCTCACGGGCCCAGCCGCTCCGCGGCATGTGGGATCTTCCCGGACCGGGGCACGAACCCGTGTCCCCTGCATCGGCAGGCGGACTCTCAACCACTGCGCCACCAGGGAAGCCCACGACCCAGCGTTTTTACCATTTTTCCCAGAGAAAGGAAAACTTACGTTTATACAATACTCTGAACAAAAAAGTTCATAGCAACTTTGTGATAGCCCCGAAGTCAGAACAACCTAGATGTCCTTCAGTAACTGGGTGATTAAAGTAACTGTGGTGCACCTACATGTTCAAAGCTTACCCAGCAACACAGAGGGGCCACTGGTGCACAAAACCACATAGGTGGGTCTCCAGGGAATTTTGCTTCATGACAGACGTCAGATCCGAAAGCTGCATCTTTACAATTCCTTGAGCACCATCTTTGACAAACGTATAGAGAGGAGGACAGCCTAGTGGGGTCCAGAGGTGACAGAGGGCTTGGGGGTGGGGGCAGGGCAGAGGCTGGGCTAGGTTATACACAGTCCACATGAAGGACCCACGGGTGTGGAATGTTCTGTGTCTGGGTGAATGTGCCTGCACTTGAGCTAAACACACATGACATACATACATGCACAGGTGCACGTAAAACCGGGGAAGTCTGAATACAACCAGTGTCTGGTATCATCGCCAGTTACTTCCTGGACATGATACTGTTCTGTAGTGTTGCAGGATGTTACTCTTCAGGGAAAATGGGTAAATAGCACACGGAATATCTCAGTGTTACTTTTTACAATTGCCTGTGGATCTGTGACCATCTCAGTAGAAAGAGTTTAATTTAAAAATGGGCAATGTGATAGCGACATCACACTGAACCTACAAATAGGCCCTTCATTTTATCAGCCTGTTGTATACGTAAATACAGTTATTCGCTTCATGGATCTAAAGAAAAGCTTGCACATATCAGTAAAATGTGGATTTAAAGTACTTAATAGTAAAGACCCGTGTAAGTCATAAGTCTTTGTTCAAAAGTACTAGGGAGGAGTTTGAAGAAGTCGAATGCATTAAAAAACCCTCTGATTCCTTTTATTTAAAGATAATCTATGTATAATTTACTTATCTATATAGCAATAGATATTCTGATATGCATATATATTCAGCATTCTTTTGTTCTGACATGCCAACAC
>NC_089231.1:2312500-2330000 GCF_963924675.1 Phocoena phocoena
ATACACACGATGTATCAAACCGGCAAACACCATGTATCAATCTGTTTCAGTCATCCTGGGGTTGCCATGTCAACCGACGATGGGGGATTCAGGGCGAGACCTGATCTGTCAGCAGCACATATGAGTCCGAATTCTCCACCACAAGCAGGACGGGAGCTTCCGGATGGGTGGGGAATATTGCATCACCAAAGGCCCCGTGGCTTCAACGCAAGGATTGGGGAAGGACCGCTGATTATATGTTACCATTAACCTTGGACAAATTATTTCCTTTCTGGCTGCATCTTATACACGTGGACATAAGCATCTAGAAAAACTGGAGAGAGGGACTTGCATATTTCCAGAGCGCTCTCTTTTTTTGCACTATATTGGAGGACAGCTGATTGACAATGCAGTGCTAGTTTCAGCTGTCCGGCATAGTGATTCAGTTATACATATACGTACATGCAATCTTTTCCGGGTGCTTTTCCCCTATAGGTTGTTACAGAATATTGAGTAGAGTTCTCTGTGCTGTACAGTAGGTCCTGGTTGGTTATCTATTTTAAATATAGCAGTTTGTATACGTTAATCCCCAACTCTTTTTTAAAAAATGTGGAGTCAGCGTGAGGAAAGCTCTTGGAAGAGACCGACTTTAGACCTGGCCTCTGGAGACCTCAGCTCTTCCACTCACAGAAAGCTAGGGGTTCTTTTTGTGAAATTGTGATGAAAACACTTACCATGAGATTTACCCTCTCAACACCTTTTTGGGTGAGCGTGCGTCATCTTAACTGCAGGTGCAGTGTTGCACAGGGGAGCTCCGGAGCTCACTCATCCTGCACAGCTGGAACTTTCCGCCCGCTGGGCAGCAAGGCCGCCCTCCCGCAGGCCCTGGAAGCCAGCATTCTACTCTCTGCTTCTGTGGGTTTGACTATTTCCGATCACGTCTGTCCTCCTGCGACTGGCTTATTCCACTCAGCGCAATGTTCCCCAGGGCCAGCCACGATGTCACACGTGGCAGCGTTTCCTTCCTTTCCAAGGCTCCGCTAGACGTATTACAGCACCTTTTCTCTGTCTGTTCATCTGTCTACGGACACTTAGGTCGTTCTATGTCTCGGCCATTGTGAATAGCGCTGCAGTGAACTTGGGCGTGCAGCTCTCTCTTGGCGATCCCTATTTCTATTCTTTTGGTTAAAATCCCTGAAGTGGGATTTCTGAGCCATATGACGGTTTTATTTTTATGATTTCTGGGGCACCTCCATGCTGTTTTCCACATCCACTGCGCCATTTTGCATTCACACCAACAGTGTGTAGGGTTCCATAACTACGACAACAACGCCGGCCTACTTTCTCTCCCCCCATTCCTTCTTATCCTCTCTCATTACATTTTTTTATCTCACTGCTTTTTTCTCCCATTCTCATCCCAGAAAAGGAAAGCCCACTTTTCTGATAATTTATATACCTATTAGGCTCAGTGGAAATTCTTCATAATTGGGCTTTAAATTCACTTTTTAAAAATATAATTGGTCATTAAATTCACTGATTTTTTTCCCCAACACACTTAGTGGGAAATAACGCAGCGCAAATCTTTTCTACAGTTGGGGCCTCTTCCAGGTAGAGCTCTCCAGGGAGTCCAGGGCACCATCTAGAAGGAAAGCCTTCCGGCATGCTCCCGAGAGGACTGTCCCTGGGTTAAGTTCTAGATCTCGCTGCATCCTCAGACACACAGACTTTTAGTGGCAGTTCTGACAGTGACGACATCACATGTCACCTAACGATGAAGACAACTTTGGTCCGTGGACAGCACTATTTTCTCCTACCTTAAATATGATTCTACCTTAACACACGACGAAATTTCAGTTAACAAACTCCTGTCTCCTTAAAGTACCTGTCCACCATTCTTCAGGCCAAACTTAAATAAAATTCAATAATTTTAACTTGGAGGAATTGTGCTGGGGAAGCAATATACGTTTTTAATTATTACCCTAAATTAGCCCAAGTCCAATACCATCCTTGCCATACTGCACAGGGAATACTTATCAAGAGACATGTGTAAAGCTCTTCTAGTCAATATCGGGTAGGGAGGTTTAATATGCCTGATTAGAAAGCCCATATTTAAGGAAGTAAATATATAATTCCGACTTATGAATTTTACTTTGGACAGTTAATCTACATGAAGCAATCCATCACAGATTCCAGATAAACATGACTCTGCTGTTTTAGAAATCTTTCAACTGCTCTCCTATGACTTTTATTTCTTTCATAACCACATTATGAAACGCATAAAGATGACACAACTAATTTCTATCACGTGGGGTCCACTTTCCAGATAAATGTTAACATCCCTTGTGTTTCATTCCAGGCAAAAATTAACACATGTCAATAGCTCATTTCTAGTATTTCAAAAGTGTTTAAAATATAAAACAACAATTCTATGTGTATCAAAAGCGACCGGGAAGAAGAGGTGGCAGCTGCCTTTTGTCACCCAGAGATTTTACGGCTTTCAGTAATCAATCACAAAACTTCCCTATTCCTAAATACTTTAAGATGAGGGTGTTGGAAATCAAATCAATTCAGACGTCTACATGCAGGCCGCAATCTTTCTAACCAGGGACACACATGTTGTCCTTGTCAAATCACCTCGGCATCAACCAGCTGAAAATATATTATCTGATAGAAACCATCGATGTCCTCTCTTGGGTTCTTTGACGACACCACAGGAATGTCCACGATGACTGCAGCTCCGGTGAGACAAGAGGAATTGCTGGTACTTCCTGATTGGATTCAGACGCTGTTACTCCGGTTTCAAAATGAAATTCCCAACAAAAGCGCAAGGCCTGACAGTGATTATGTGCTAAGGAGCTAACACTGGGCTTGGAGAACCACACGGGTTGTCCAGCCAGGTCTGGGTTCAGATGCTCCTGCCTCTCGTGAGCTGCGTGCGTTTGAGCTTGAGCCCTGCGTTTTGGGGTCCTTCCTCCCTGCGAAAGGCAGATCCTCTTCACGTGCAGAGAGCAGGTGTGGCCAGCTAGAACTGTGCTGGGCCCCCAGCAAGGGCACAAAAAGTACCAGCTACTGTCTAAGCTCAATATTGTATAAATGTGTTTATCCTCTGGAAAGCTGGAATGACTTGGATCAATTTCTTAAAGCCCCATTTGGAACAAAAGTGTCCAACACACAGACATAATTAATCCTATATGCAGAATTTTTATGCTTCACTGTGTCCCTGAGGGTCTGAGGCCTTTGCTCATAGAGATATGGGTCTCCATCTCGTCACCTGTTTTCTATCAGTCCTGTACTATCCTTTTTTATTTCTTTTTACGTTTCTAACAGGGATAACCCAAAGCAAAGCAAAAAAAAAAAAAAAAGAGTCAATTTGATGCACAGAAATTAAGGTCTGGTGAAAGTATTCCTAACTGCATTTTATATAATCAAGCTTTTTATGAAGAGGCACCTGAATGGGGGCAGGCAGGGCCATGTGGTTGTTCCGGAGAGTTACCAAGTGCTCGTCTAATAAATATCAGAGCCATCGCGGTAACTGAGACCGAGTGAGCAAGCCGCCCCTGGCATTAGCATAGCTTAAAAAAAAAAAAAAAACACGGAAAAGAAAGAAAAGAAAACCCTCCGTGGTTATTCGGCTCCCAGTTTATAACTCAGTATAACTTAGAGTAATCAGGTTACAGCAACTTTGCTGTTTTCCTCAATTAGTTCATGAAGGCACAGTTTTGATGGATGGCAGCCAGGAGAATTCATTTGTAATGAGCAGTGGTTCAGGGGATCCCTCAAACACTGACACCTTGCTTGCGGAAAGCTCCTTCCCAGGGTACTTAATTGTAACATATTGCTGCTATTACTTTAAAGTAATAACTCATTATAGAATAGGATTTCTATACAAGCCCTAATAATTCTGTTATGTCTACCATGATTTTTCAACATTAGCTAATGAACTGCCCCATCATTTATCAGTAAATAGCATCTAATGTCGCACAGTAAATCTTGTGTCAGAATTCTTTGTGCCAGCTTCCTAGATCAGGGACAATTAATATCATCAGAATTGGTGATTTGGGAACCTACATCCTCATTGCAATGAAATCATTTGACAAGTTCATACAACAGTCCCATTTTTCATTCACTTTATCAGCTGCTGGCTTACAATGGCAACCATAAGAGGTTTAGAACTTCACCAAGGAGTCGAGATATACTTTAGGGCCGAACCTACCAGTACAATTCCTCTGCAGCCTTCCGCAAAATTCCCCAAAACTTCCACTTTGGGTGATCACCAGTGACCCAATAAAAAATGAGCTACCCTTTTTCTTGATTCACATCTAGCATTTCCCTGAGCTCTGTGACAGGGTTAGAGCGAAGTTTTCTCAAATATTTCCCTTCTTTCAGTCGGAGAGAGGTAAAACCTAATGACTGTGCAATTCTATGCTCTTTGCAAGGATACAGGCTTCAGGTCCCGTTTGACATGGACATGGGTATCACGTGAGCGTGTGCGTGTACATGCACCATTCACATCTCTGCCCCACTTTTGCAGTGCAGACCCATATCGCTTTCAACATTTGATTGGTTCATCGTCTTGGAAATGGGTTGCAAACTTGCCATGTCCAGCATCTCCCCAAATATCTTAGAAGTATTATACTTCTGTTTGTAAAGAGTTTTCTTGACACGGTTAAACGCACTGCTAAATGGACCCTGTTTCCACGTAAAAGCATTGCAGACACATTTCCAGGGATCCGACCAGGACCACCTCAACGTCCTCAGGGTCCAGAGGTGCAGAGTGGTGTCTGCTTGCTCGGCTTTGCTCTCTCTGTTCCTGTACAGATTTGTGGAAATCTCCCGGAGGCCCAGGTGGGGCCTCCTTGACCAGCCTGGCGCCCGGAGCGGCGGGTGTCTGGGGCAGTGCCGTTGCCATAGAACCGCAGGGAGATGCAGGCTGGCGGTGAATACAGGCTCAAGGAGGACTCCTCACTGTGCCTTTCACACTTGCAGCTGCAAGGCGGGCCTCACACTTCGAGTTCTCTCAGGACCCTCCACGGATGCTCATGAGACCCACCCAGGTCAGTTTGTGCTTAGAGAAGCAGTACCCTCGTCAGTCATGCTGAGACACTGGTGCCTTGGGAATCAGTTCAGCCCAACAGTAATTGGTATTAGAATCAAATAAGGTGCCGAATGGAAAAAGGTGAATTAAACTCCCGGAGGTAGCACAGATAATCGGCCAACATTCCAAACTTGTTTTTTCATCCAATCCAGATTTGTGAATTAAAATGGGATGGGCAGCAGGAACACGGGAGGCCAATCTCAGCTCCCACAGAAGCGACCATATTTGGAAGGTTGGATCAGCACTGTGCCCAGAAGACGAGGACCGTGGACAATGGCCAGGCATCTTCAGCGCGGGAGAGGACGACTCCTTCGACCTGCGGAACAGACGCGGACACTGCGAGGGAAGCAGTGCCACTGCACTGACAGCAGAGATGCCGCCACCAAGAGAAAATCCATCGCCTTTTTCCTTCCACAACCTTCCAGGCTGGTCAGGGCAGGCAGGGGTTCAGGGGGGAGGCCTGAGCTATTCTGAAAGAATCTGAGATGGCCTTTAAGTAAATCTACCTTCCAATGGAATTCAGCTGATTTCCTGGTGTTTAAAGCAGGGAGACATAATCGGCACGGCCGTCTTAGAAACGTCTCCTTAGCTGGAGTAGAGGACGGGGCGCGGCAAAGCCCTGGCCACCCAGCCCGCAGGCGGCATGAGATGGAGCACCTGGAGGGCTCGGCCCATACACAGGTAAATCCAGGCCCTCAGAGGCACGATTTGTCTCTGCGGCCCCTAAAACTCCTACCACCTTCTAAACGTGTGAGCTCTCCTTCCCTACCCTGTATTCCCTTGCACTGATTTTTAATATTCATAGACACTGGCTCAAAGCTCTTAGCAGCAGAGAAAATGCATAAGACATATACAAGAAATGGAAAAGGGCTTCCCTGGTGGCGCAGTGGTTGAGAGTCCGCCTGCCGACGCAGGGGACGCGGGTTCGTGCCCCGGTCCGGGAAGATCCCACATGCCGCGGAGCGGCTGGGCGCGTGAGCCATGGCCGCTGAGCCTGCGTGTCTGGAGCCTGTGCTCCGCAGCGGGAGAGGCCACGACAGTGAGAGGCCCACAACCGAAAAAAAAAGAAATGGAAAATACATAGTCAAAGATATTATTTTCCTTCCCCCTTTTAGGGAACATTTTTACTCATATATTTCAGTTTTTATCACACATATTCCTCTCAGTCATTCCAAATCCTTTTGTGGGAAAAGGCAGAAAATAAGTAATTTTATTTTAACCACTCTTCCCCTCCCACTATGCTCCCTTTCCCTTGCCCTTTAGAATATATCTAATAGGTAAAGTTTGATTTCCTGTGTGATAATTGCATTTAGACCAAGATGAGATTAAAAACCAATGGGTTCCACCTTAACTGTCAATATTACATTACAAATACATAAAATGGAAATCCATCCCCATCACTGGATAGACTAGACTATAAAGATATTTTTGCTAATTGTCTTATATATTAAACTCTATGCATCCTTTCATAAGCCTCAGGTTATTAGCAGGAAAAAGAAGCATATTAATTCATCCCTATAGGAAGATATTTAAACTCTAACATGCCTCCGGTAAATCAAATTTTGCCGAGTGAAAACAAACTTTGGAGAGAAAGAAAAGAGAAGAAAGGCCAAGTTTCATGCCCTCAGTGATACAGGTTCTCAGTCATTTAAAAGATTCAGACATATTTTCTAACATGGAGTCATCCTGACACCTTTGAGATGTTGCTTCACAGATGAAATGCTTTTAAGCAAAAACAACAGCAAAACTTTGTGTTCTCTGACTCCTTCCTGAAGCTGGCCTTCCTGCCCATCTGCCTCTGAGCGCTGCCTCGGTCTCGCAGAAGATTAATATTTCAGAACTTGTCATGGGCAGTTCCGTCGACTCCACCGCTGCCCACGTCTGACAAGCTATTTATCATGTCACGTACCAGCATTAAATTATCCCCGCTGTTATGACAGCAACATTATTCATCAGGGTCGCAGCCTCAATACAAGGCTGCTTACAGCTGCTTCTGTCTTCGTTTTTGTCTTTTCAGGGGAGTATTGATATCTGCAGTTTGCGTGGAAGAGAAAAGAAAGAAGGGAGGGAGGGAGGGAGGGAGGAGGGAGGGAGGGAAGGAAGGAGGGAAGGAAGGGAGGAGGAAGCAGACAATGGAAATGATGGGTCTTATCCAATACGATGACTCTGCTGTGTTGATGTTCCTCCAAATTTGGAAACTTTTATTTCTACAGAATAAGCAGTCTTTGTTGCATCTTCCTTCTTCGTGGGAACCATACAAAGGGCTGAGATGTAGAGACACTGAAATGGACACTGGTGAAAATGCTCACTGTGGCACTGCCTCCTACACACCCACAAGGAAGTTCCCTGTGTTTGTTTCCTTTCTCTTCTCCTCCCCTGACAGTCAAGTGCCAACTGGAGGACCGTTTGCTTGTCGTGTCTGTGTGACTGGATAGTCAGGAACAGTTATTTTACTCGATAGAATTTTACTCAATTTTGTGTGGCGCTGGAGCAATTGGAACTTCAGGGTGAATATTTTCCCCTAGAAGCTTCATGAGTTGAAAATGCTGGAAGAAAATAAAATTGTCAGCATTCGTTCCGATTTTCTAAAAGATCGCAGGGTGCAATGATCTTTCTAAAAAGCTAAATCACAGTGACTCGGGGACCTGCCTCTTTCTTTCTGTCTTGTTGTTAGCATGTAAGTGACCAGGAAACCAAACCTCACATCCAACCTGCTAGTTATGGATAGATGATATGATTTATAGGAGAGACGGTCAGGGTAGGGGGTCCTCCTGTTCAAGGTGACACCAGCCTGTCTAGCAGCCAGCAGTGATGGACCTGGAACCATTTCACCCAACAGACAGGCATGTGGAACACACCAGCTTTGTCTCAGCCCAGCTCAGCAGAATAAGCCAGATGGGAGCTGGTTAAAGTCCCCTCTTCCAACCTCCAAAGACATCAGGGCTAAATTCTTAACATCTGAATCACTCAAAGTCTAAATGCATTTCTTGTTTATCGTACTAACGTTACAATTTCACTTCCAGAATCACCTCCGTGGAAGTTAACCTTCAGCTTGCTTGGAAAGCATTGAAATGCTTTTGGGGGCAGCTCGTCCACTGTTCTCTTCATACATACTTCGGATAAGTGAATTTAGCCGTTTTCCTGAGAGCAGAAAACTTAGGATGGTCTTACGTTTGCTTTAGGACCCTAAAAACAAACAATAGGGTCTGAAATTAATTCCCGATTTCGGACCCATCCTGGTGAACTGTTGCAGGACAGTGGTGGCATCCACCTCTGTTCTTGAACAAACAGAAGGAATTCAGGGCAGTGGCCTTGGCCAAGCAGGAAGGAGCGAGGAGATGGTGAGAACTGTTCCATTCGCCCAAGGGCACGATGTCACAACCCGGGACCTTCCTCCCCATGCACGGCGTCATTCACGACTTCATCCACGCCGTTAACAAGCCTATCGTCTCCACAGGTATCCGCACTTCCCCACTCTGTTCCAAGTCCTCCCCAGGGGTCTCCCAGCCCCACCCCAGGTCAAAATCACCAGTTCCTTTTGCCTGAAGCACTGGCACAGACGGTGCAGCTCCCCGGTTTCCACGCGGACAGCCGGAGGGGTCTCCGAAAGTGCCCCAGGCATCATGTCACACCCCACGGAGATTCCAGCCCTGCGTCTTGCTGCGTTAAAATCCTGGTTTCTGCCAGTGAGGGAGGGAGCTCCCACACCCCGCATCCCTCCCAGGCCAGGGCCGGCAGGAGACCCCAGTCTGCGGGGAGAAACGTCCCTGCCCTTGGGCTAGAGAAGGCAACTGGAGGCCACGTGGTGCCCCAGTAAGACTCCAGGACACACACGCCCACCAGCACTGGGACCCAGCCGATCCCGGCACAAAATTTAAGGGGGCACCAAAAGTCCCTGGGAATCGACCCTCAAAAACCTTCAGTAATCAAGACAAACAATACTTTAATGCAATGTTTTTAAAAATTGAATCAGCAAACAATGTAGGCCACCCACTTGTTCTTATAGTCTCATTGGCCCCAGGGCCAGGGCTGGGATGGGGCAGAGAGGAGGGTCATGCAAGTACAGGGTGGAATCTAACCTTTCTTTAAAAATTTGATGGTTTCTTTCATCAGGGATTTTTTTTTTGCATTAATTTTTCTTGCATTTTCTGAAAACGTTGCCTAAATCATTATTATTTGTTTGTTTACGGTACGCGGGCCTCTCACTGCTGTGGCCTCTCCCGTTGCGGAGCACAGGCTCCGGACGCGCAGGCTCAGCGGCCATGGCTCACGGGCCCAGCCGCTCCGCGGCATGTGGGATCTTCCCGGACCGGGGCACGAACCCGCGTCCCCTGCATCGGCAGGCGGACTCTCAACCACTGCACCACCAGCGAAGCCCAGAATGCTGCAATCTTTTATTAAATATTTCAGGCATTCAGCTCACTATTACCACGTATGCTCCCAAAACAGGGCCAAATAGCATGAGCGGATTAAAAAAAAAATCATACAATAGAAACAGATGCACAAGTCACCCAACTATCAGTTATGGTTATATGTTCAAGACAAAACTGAAAAGCAACTTCCCTGACAGTCCAGTGGTTAATCCACGCTCCCACTGCAGGAGGCACGGGTTCGACCCCTGGTCGAGGAACTAAGATCCTGCAGGCCACACAGGGCGCACCCTACCCCCCCCAAAAACAAGGATAAAAATGAAAAGTTAGAGAATTTTACCAGAGGAATTAAATCAATCCAATTTGAAAACTAAAAAACACAAAAACTGAGCTGAAGACTTCCACACATGTGGCTAAGAGCAGATCATGGATAGCAAAGGAGAGCAAATTCAAGCCATTTAATCAAAACAATGAAAATTAAGTAAATTTCAGTTCAAGTGCATAGGAAGTGTCTAGATGGAAGCACACAGAGAGAAAGGACGGACATACAGGGAAAACCCAACAACCACCATAGGGAGATTTAATAAGCACGTCACTGAGGCCCCAGAAAGGGAGGCAAGAGGAGAGAGATGGAAGCAATATTTAAAATATCAGTGGCTGATCATTTCACCAGCGTGGCAAGCGGTTCTATGGACCTCAAGAAGAAGAAACCAAAATGAACCTCACGTAGGACTACCACGTAAACTGCCTTGGGGCATATTGATACCATAGAAAACCAAACCTCAGTGTAGAGGACCACTGCCCTGTGGGTGCAAATGCCTCTCTCGACCATAAAATAGAGCAAAAGAAGCAGAGGTGAGGAAGAGTGCCTGCTGTCCACCTTTCAGCGGTAAGCACATGGCTAATAAAGTAATAATGCCCACTCCTCCGACCCCAGGACCTCTTTGTTATGACTCGGTATTTAGCTCAGATTCAAAAAGGAAAAGCAAAAGTGCAAAGTCAAATTGTTTATGGTTTGTTTTCTTCTCAACCAGTTTGAATTCAGTTAGCTGAATACAACTAGTGTGAATCTGAAGGATGTGGGGAAAGGGAAGAAATATGGCTGAATGTAATGAAGACATTCACGATTCCAGACTCTAGAAAGTGTCATTTAATTTTCTTAATGATTTAGGAAAAAAGGAGGGGAGGATGGAGAAAGTTTACTTTCTTTAATGCAAACATATCCTTCTATTTCAATATCCACACACATGTATCTGTATATACATATACACATATGTATATATTTATATTTGTATACCTAACCTTGGCATTTCTACTTGGTCAGTAGCTGAAAGGCATTTAACTACTATCCCTGGACCTCCAATGGACCCCAGGCCCCGGCAAGCACCACGCTTCTACAATTTCATAGGTAAACGAGCAATGCTGGGGCTTGTATTTTGAAAGATGTTGTGGGAAAGGCGTGCGAATGTCGTTCTCATCTATGATGTTCGAAACCCTGGGAAGTCCCTTCGTTAACTCTCGGGGTTCATCTAAATCCCCGCCTGTAACGCTCTACTGTTCTCAGCTCCAGCCCTTACTGAAGAGGAAATAAAAACACACAAGGCGTTCTCCCCGCACTAGTCCCCCACTTTTTGAAAACTGGATTTGTGGTCCAACAAAGGAAAATCTAATTTTAACTTATGCACTAAAATTATTTAAGAGTGTATAGGTCTGAAAAACAAAGATTGAATCATATATCTTAGGTGTGCTTTCTTTCTTCCTTATTCTGAGACCTCCAGTGGAGCTTTGCTTCCTGGTAAGGCTTACGAAATCTAAAACTCAGCACAAGTGAATATACATTGGATGTAGAAAGAAAAATTGTAATTATATTAAGTAAATTTCTATTCTAACTGATTTTAATGGTTTTATCTCTGTATAGTAATAGTGCATTAAAGAAGAAAAGTAAATTTGGAAGAAGTGAATATACTTTATGTGTTTTCCCGTCAAGTGTCTGCAAAAGCATGTAACTCCTTCCTTTTTTAGTGTCATGGCAATTCAAAATGATCCATAAATTAGTCAAAAGATAAGAATAACTTATCTTGAAGGGACAGCATTTATATACTTAAATACAGCTTATAATCCATGAGAACCGTACCCCACGAATCAGAGACAATTTTTATAGCTGTACTATTTTTATTCAAACACTTTCTTATGGGGCTTCCCTGGTGGCGCAGTGGTTAAGCATCTGCCTGCCAATGCAGGGGACGCGGGTCCGTGCCCCGGTCTGGGAGGATCCCACATGCCACGGAGCGGCTGCGCCCGTGAGCCATGGCCGCTGAGCCTGAGCGTCCGGAGCCTGTGCTCCACAACGGGAGAGGCCACGACAGTGAGAGGCCAGCGTACCGCAAAAAACAAACAAACAAACAAAAAAAACACTTTCTTATGAAACATTTAAAAATTACAAATAAGGTTTTGCATGCAACAGTAGACCATACCCTTTTGTTTCTGAGCTGTATTCTTTATGTAGTCATATGTTTTCATTTCTCTTGGCTAACTATGCAGAGGTGAAATTCTCACATGTTTTCTTTTTTTGATCAGGTTTATTATTCAAATATCTTTTTTTTTTTAAATTTTTAGCTGCACTGGGCCTTCGTTGTTGCATGCGGGCTTTCTCTAGTCGCAGCGAGTGGGGGCTACTCTTCGTTGTGGTGCATGGGCTTCTCATTGCTGTGGCTTCTCTTGTTGTGGAGCACAGGCTCTAGGCACATGGGCTCAGTAGTTGCAAGCATGCAGGCTCAGTAGTTGTGGCGCATGGGCTTAGTTGCTCCACAGAATATGGGATCTTCCAGAACCAGGGCTCGAACTCGTGTCCCCTGCATTGGCAGGCGGATTCTTAACCACTGCGCCACCAGGGAAGTCCTCAAATATCTTTTTAATTTTTATTTCATATTCGAGCATAGTTGATTAAAAACGTTGTGTTAGTTTCAGGTGTACAGCAAAGTGATTCAGTTATACGTATACATGTATCTATTCTTTTTCAAATTATTCTCCCATTTAGGTTATTACAGAATATTGAGCAGTGTTCCCTGTGCTTTACAGTAGGTCCTTGTTGGTTACCTATTTTATATATAGTAGTGTGTACATTTATTGTTAAAATTTTTGTTGAAAGATTCTTAATGAATTGATTAAATAAAAGTAAATGTACATTAATAATTTTTTATAGAAAATAAAGACAAAGCTTTATAAATTCAATTGAAAGCAAACCTTCCACTAATACTTATCTGGTGAGCACTTTGGTCTTGTCTGTAACCACATCAAAGCAGTAGGTCCAGGATTCGATTCCAAGCAACCTGATTCTGCATCCAGTCCAGAGCCATCCAATTCTTTATTTTCTTAATGTGAGTATTTTTAGGGAAAACTTCTAAAAAGTTGAAGGAGATGTTTGCTATAATTTGTACCATAGCATTGAGTTCCAAAGTCAATATTGTGTGCTTTTCCAAAACTAAAGGAAACATGCACGTGTCACATAGAGAAACACACACACACAACATATGCACGTATGTTGTGAATATATTTTACTCTATGTGTGATAAAATAAATATTAACCCAAAGTATTTGTTGATAACTCATTGACATTATAAAAATTGCTTTCCCACCATATGCTTTTTTAAATATCAGGAAAAATTGACTCAATTTCCAAATTCTAAACTTTTACAAAAACTTTGAATTATGAATTTAGTTTTGAAATAGTTCTTTTCTTTGGACCCAGTGAAATCACTACTGGCTCTGTATTTATGAACTTTTCCAAAAGTGCACCGCTGAACCACCTGTGTTATCATGATATTTAAATGAGAATGTTTTCCTTTGGAAGACCATTTCTAAGTTCAGTAAAAAGCTGTGCTTGGCTGAGTTAGTACTTGATCTAAGCAATGCATACAAGTCCTGACTTATTTTGGTGTCATGAGAAATATTCTAGAGAGTAAGACCGTGCACTGAATGGATGGTGACACAATGTCAAATTACCGGATTTGAAGGTCATAAGTCAGAAACAGAACATGTGTAGAATTTCTTCAATCTGATCATGTAAAAAGTAATGTGGAGAAGGAAACTAAAAGAACATAGAAAGTAACAAAGATGATATTAAAGACACCCAGAGGACGAAGGGCTGTGTTTACAATTTATTCAAAGTTTCATACAACACAAATTAAATATAATACAAGCTACTTTTTAATTATTAAAATGAACTTTCCCCCCCATAGATTTAAACTGTTAATAAAAAGAGAAAAGATAATTGCCCTCCCACTAAACTGCCCAGTGTTCTGTCCCTTGAAATGGGGCTGGTTTCTTTAGACTCTCTTGTGATTACTTTCAAAGCTATTGTGAGTTTATGAGTGCTTTTAGCTCCTAATACAGCTTCAAATGTCAATCTTTATATTACTGAAGGACAATTAGGCAAACCATGTAATTGTGTTGTCACTTATTAATTTCAAGCTCCAATGTCATAAATTATATGTTTTAATTAATACTGTGTCAATGGCAATCTGTAACTTTGATTGCATATGGAGGTTAACAAGAATACATAATTAAGAGAAAACAGTGAATAGGGGCACGGCTGAACAGTTTATAAAATTAGGCAAGAAACGGACTGCTTTGTCAGCATGTAAGCACCATGATTAAAAAAAAGAAAAAAAAGGATAGGGGGATTAATAAACTAGAGCAGAGAAATAGAAACAATAGAATAAGATAATAAAAATGAATTCATAAAAAATGAATGAACAATACAATGAAACATTCTAAACCAAAAATACTCAAGAAATTCAGTGTATTTGTTGCTGTGGTGTGAGTGTGTGTGTTCCCTCGAAATCCACATGTTGAAGCTTAACTTTCCATATGATAGTGCTAGGAGGTGATTAGGTGGTGAGGGTGGAGCCCTCATGTGTAGGATTAGTGCCCTTGTAAAAGAGACCCATAGAGCTTGTCACTTCCACCCTGTGGGGACAAGGTGAGAAGGTAGTGGCCATGCCGACACCTTGACGTTGGACTTCCAGCCTCCGGTACTGTGAGAAATAAATGTCTGCTGTTTATAAGCCACCCAGGCTATGGAATTTTGTTACAGCAGCCTGAATGGACTAAGACTTTTATCAACAGATGTTTCCAGTTAATTGAGTTGGTTAAAACCCTTCTTAAGTTTCAATTCTCAGTGCTAGAGATCTTTCTAAAATGTATGACCTCACTCGCCTGTCTTAGTAAACACAGCACAGGGAAAACCACTCAGCCTTGTTTCAGGGACTTTATTCTAACTAACGTTTCTCATCATCTGGGGTCATTCCTGCCTACATTCTATTCTATTCTGTGATATTGATCTAAAGATACCACAGACAAGATATCTTCAACATAAAGAACTAGTGTTGCTGTTAGGATTTACTACTTTTTACCCCATAAGATTAGAATGTGGGCTTTGCTTTATTGAAGTTTCTGTTTAGGAATGAATTGAGGAATCACAGGAAGTCAAAGTTGAGAGGAACAACAAAAGCTGCTCAGTCGTTCATTTTACAGACCTCTCTTGCTGTCACCCTCCTCGGGTTGAAGAAACTGGCCCTGGACATTTCTATCAACTGTTGTGGAAACAACTCCACGCAAAAATTATTTTCCAGTTTTCTTCCCATTATGGTGAGTCTACTGTCATTGCAAAGTGAGTTGTGAGGGCTCATGAAATGACCCTGTGCATGAAGAGTAGTTAATGAGAAGTGTCTGGTTTCTATGACACAATGGGCTAAAAATTAATACAATTTCTTTGATTTTTCTCCTCAAGCTGCATTGTGAAAGGATGCACCATCTTCTAACTTAGTGACCTTGGAAAGTTGTTTTATCTTTTGGGGCCTCAATATTCTCTCCTGTCAAACGAGAAAATCAAAATGCCTCACAGGAGAGCAGAGAGGGTTCGTGAGCAGAAAAGATGGAAAAGTATATCAAGAACGGTCGAGTGCAAGCACAGGTGAGATTTATTTATGAGTTACACGAGCTACTGTATAACACCACCTATATATGCAATCTGAAGTAGATGAACTCAGAAACAAAGAGTTGACTGGTGGTCGCCGGGGGCCAGGGGTTGGGGGGGTGGTAATAAGAAGACACTGGGCAAAGGCTACAGACTTCCAGTCATAAAAGGTGTAAGCTCCAGGAATCAATGGACAGCATGGTGACAATAGTAAACGATATTGTGTTATATTCTTTTGTGTGTGTGTGTGTGTGTGTGTGTGTGTTATATTCTTGAAAGCTGCTAGAAGAGTACATCTTAAATGTTCTCAACACGCACACTGCTAGCTGTATGAGGAGAAGGAGTTGTTAACTAATGCTATTATGGTAATCATTTCACAGTATACATCAAACCATCCCGTTGTACATCTTAAGCCTACGCAGTGATACATGTCAATTATGTCTCAATGAAGCCAGAAAAACAAACAAAACAAGAGCAAACCTTGCTGAGAAGCCACCTTTCTTCTTCCGCTTACAGATCTCAATCTAGTTCTGTACAGAATGGCAGGTGCAATAAATACGTGCCACAAGCAAGTAAAATACATTGTTAGGCATTTTGTAGAAAATGCATTTTCCTGGAAGCGCCCCGAGAGTTTCTGATTCACAATGTGAATGAACGCGAAATGCTTCGATACAGTCAAGTGGGGGCCATCGATCTGTCATGACCAGGAATACAGGGCACTGAGCCAGGTCCCTTCTGCACAGCCTTATTCCAGCCCATCACTCTGGCAAAATCCCGGATGGCTTTGTGCAGTCATGGCAGCAGCAGTGTAAGTGGTGGAGTCCTTCTATAAAGTACTTTCTTATAAATAGCTATCATTTTCTGAATAATTTCTAAGCGTGGGGACTGTGTGATTAGTTACATGCATCATCTCATTTAATTTTCACAAGCTTAAGAGTTTAGTACTAATATTATCCTGTTCGTGTGGGTGAGGAGATTGGGGTTTCGATTGGTTAAGTACCTCTTTCGGTATCACACAGCAAGTAAATGGAGATGCCGGGTCTGTCTAAATCAAAGCCCCTGTTCTCCATCACTGTACAGTCAAACTGCTAGTAGCCTGAATTGTAATCCTCTAACACCTGGGATTGTTTCCTAAAGAAATAAGCCAATAAAATGAAGAGTTTTAAGTGGAAAAGAACTTCTTTGGTTCTTTGAAATAATCTGAACATTCGAATGTTGGAAAACAGTTAAATCAATTCTATCCAATCAAATAATATGTAGAGATTAAAAACCTTTATGAAGATGATAGAGCCGCTGTTAAATGGAGAATAATTCAAATAACATTGAATAATGCTATTTGGGGGAATATGTAATAAGTCCATATGGGCAAAAACGAGAAAGAAAGATGAGAAGATGAACATGGTTGTTTCTCTCTAGTATGAAAAGTCTCGACAGACTTTACTTCCTCCACTTCTTCTTCCTTCTCCGCATTAACAGCTTGTGCCCCTTCTATACTCAGACACTGGTCCATCCTCCAAGGAGCTCACAGACCAGCGAGAGAGAGAAATTTGATGAAAAGTTACCACGTGTTGAGAAAAGTGTTACAAAAAAACACAGAAGATGTGTGTGTCAGAGATCACAGAACAGAGGGTGTCTGCTGTGTCGAAGGGGCACAGGTCCCGGGCATTCACTAGATGAACAGGAGCAGAGGCGTGAGCTGATGGAGAATGTGTCTGACATACAAAGGAAGAGAGTGTGTTGCGTTCCTGAAAAGGTTAGTGTTTTAGTGTATCTGGAAGAGGAACTCATCTGCTGTCTATCTATGTTCATCTGTCTATCTATCTGTGTATCTACCTGTCTATTATTATTTATCTCTCGATTATCATCTATCTATCCATCTAGCTAGCTAGCTGTCGTATGTCTATCTATCTATTATCATCTATCTATCATTCTGTCTATCTTACACTCACACAATCTACAAGCACATCTACACGTGTGCTGTTAGTTTCTTAGAATTCATTTTATTAGGCAAGAAGTTTGGTAATTTGCCAACCTTTTATTTATTTAGGAAACAAAGTTTCTCATAGATAACCTATGGAG